>NW_004797419.1:261893-264551 GCF_000002075.1 Aplysia californica
TCTCTCTCTCTCTCTCTCTCTCTCTCTCTCTCTCTCTCTCACACACACACACACCCTCCCTACTTACCGCCTATTATATTCCTCTTTTCGTTAGTTACTAAAAATAGCCAGTCGACTTACCTGCCCTTGACACATCCTGCGTAATTATTTATAGGACTCCGGAACTGCAACCATGACGTCTCTTCTTATAACTCTGGGATGCAGATACCACAGCACTTGCAATTGGAATTCTTTTTTTCTAGTACTGTTTTGATTGATTGTTTATTTGTTTGTTTGTTTTCATTTGTTTTCGTTTGTTTGTTACTTGGTGTGTATTCAGAAAAAGGGAAACAACCAAATAAAAAATCTCATTACTATTAAACGTGTTTGGTGCCATCATTCTCACAAGCTTCCCAAAATACATCGAACACTCAGACGTTGCTGTATATATTTATGAGATAAGAGAAGCCCATCAGCGCAGAAACGGCCATTTAATGCTGGGGGGAAAGCAAGCAAGATAGGCAGGCAGCCAGACGACAGAAATGAAAGATCAATACTGGTAATAAAGAAGTAGGAACCACCCTTGGCGGGCCCTCCAACCATCCGCGCAATGCGATATCCTACTGCACTGGTCACCATAACTTTCACCCAAGGGGAAAAGAAAAACCTGTCGCGTGTTAAAGTATGGCCCCACTCTCAAGGGAGATTTTAAAAATAACAGATTGATTCCCAGAATGTGGCTATTGGGTATCTGAAAGTATTTTTAAGGGGACTGATAAAGAAAATGTTTTGGGTATCTCAAAAGTAGAAAAAGGTTAATCAGCGTCCAATTTTAAAATGACAACATTCCCAGCACCTTTTGCATTTCACAAGAAGACACCTCAAGAAAAATGAATAAATTATATCATTACTCCAGACACAGTATCAGGGCGTACCATCCACAAAAGCTTAGTCAGCGATTTATATAGCGTTAAAATCGTGAAAATCATCAAGTTTTATTCGTGTGCTCTGAAAAAGAGCACTTTTGTTTGACCTCGTTTGGCTTGAACCCCACACCTTATCGGCTAAGAGTGAGCACTTTATCGGCTGGGAGCACCTTATCGGCTGAGCGCGCCTTTTCCATGAGTAAACAAATAAAAGAGCAGACTTAAGCCGACAGCGACTCACCTCGCACTGCAGTGGTCGACCTGAGCTCTCACAACACACAGCAGACAGTTGTCAGAACACAATAAAAAACATACATCAGACAGTTGTCAACACACAATAAAAAACATACACACAGACAGTCGCTACCTCAAAATTATAAGGTTCTATACGACATTTTTGGACATTCTGTTTTACTTGAGACCAAAAGCTATTTTACCAAAAGCTCTTTTTGGTCTATTAAAATCGTTAGATTATTCGTTAGAACTGCATTCGAAAGAGCTTGACGTGTCGTTGTGAAACTCAAAATGTTTGACTTCAAATGTCTCAGAACTAGGCACTGAGCAGACAGAACTTTGTTACTCCAGGGTAACGACTTGTCAGCACACAATAAACAACACACAACGCAACGCATATAACAGAACACAGTGTATTACGTACAACACGACAAAACACACAAATAATAACATATATCACGTAACAAACAACACATGACACACAAAACAAGACACAGTCAATTAACTTATCTGTTTACTTACAACCAATCAATCATTCGTAACTGATCGAAGTCCGCGGGGAAATGGAAAGAGGCAGACCAGACAATTCACACGAAAAGACTTGTCTCAATTTAGATACATCATGCGTGTGAAGCAGTCTATAGGGATATTTCCCAGATGTGGGAAAATATTTGAAGTATATTGCCACCCCTTCCTCTGTTTTTGGATTGTGTGTGTGAGGGGGGGGGGGTCCTTTTTTGGGGTTAACTTTTGTTTTTCAAACTAAAAAGTAATTAAAATGTTTAGAAGGAATTAAGCAGTCTTTTAAAGCGTCACACGCGTAATTAACTGGCTAGAACGGTGGTGGAAAAGGTTTTGGCTCGAATAGCGAGAAATTAAAAGCTTCACTAAGTGTCGCCCTGTGTTACATTTTCCGCACCCATTACCCGAATCTTGTCAGAACGAATCGGCTTGTCAGGCGACTCTGTTTTTGCTTCGGCGTTTCGAATGACTGCCCAAGATATGGGCTTGTCAGAAAAAGCTTACGTTCGTTGCTTTGCTGATCTTACAATAATTATGTTTTGATGCTGTAACCATAATAGTGTGGTGTCCTTTAAGAAACTCGATGGGCGGTTGGAGGGCGCCACTGGCAAGTCATTCAGACGGCATCTTTTCCACTTTTCCTCCTGTGCTAAATGGCTGTTATAACGTCTATGTTTTTCTTTGTGCACACACTAAATGCCCGTTATCGTATTTGTGTGTTTCTCTTTACTCACTCTAAATGGCCAATATAATGTCGATGTACTTTATTCTATTCACACTAAATGGCCGTGATTGTATCGAAGTTTTTTTTTTCCTTTTTAGTAACACTATATGGCCGATATAAGTCGATGTGCGTTTGAACGCTGAACTGTCGAATTTTCTACCTAAAGTAAAGTACCTCAGTGGGCGGTTGGCGGGTGCTATGGTGTGGTTTTCTCCTTCTTTCCTTTCAAACGTTTATCCTCCTTATCTGCCCCCCCCCCCTTTCTTCGTATAA
>NW_004797419.1:265940-266934 GCF_000002075.1 Aplysia californica
GAAAGAGAGAGAGAGAGAGAGAGAGAGAGAGAGAGAGAAAGAGAGAGAGAAGAAAAAGTTTGAAGTGGGGAGTGGAGATAGAGGTAGTTTATTGGTGAAAGGAGGGGGGTAGAGGTTATTGAGGGGAAGGGGGCTGTCCATTAGCAAAAGGCTCTCCAGATGCTGAGATAGTGAGACCAGTTTACGTTAAAAAAAACACCCCAAACTTCTACGTTTTACAATTCCTTGATAAGGGAAAATGTATTGGTGGCTTCTTGGTTTGTCGGAGTTCAAATGAGGTTCTGGGCGTGGAAAGGAAATGAGATCAATTTATGGTGGGGATAATAATTTATCCCCATCCCAAGTTCTTTCTCGTGCCACAAAAAGGTGGCTATTTGTTGGAGCAAAAACAATAGATGAGATTTTCCGTCTGCTTAAGACGTAATGAGGTAATTTAATGAAATGATGAAATTCTATTTATTTGTAATATTTCTGTGAAAGTAATTTTCCGGCGTCTTTATGTTGTTTGAGGGAGAACTGCAGCGGCGTCATTACCGGCGTATAATGATGGTGCAGCGGTCAGGCGCTTCGTCGTCGCACGCAGGAGACCGAGTTCGATTCCCGAGAGGGCAAGATTTTTATACTGTGTAACTGGGCAATTCTGCTGGGATGTTGCACCTTTTTCAGACCGGGTTAGCCCGGACAGACAGGGTCGAATCCCGTGCATTGTCATGGCCGCCGAGGGTCTTCATTTTACTTTTGTAATTTTATCCGCCGCCTATACCCTTTTGGGTGTCGCGGGAAGAAAGAGACGGCTCTCTGCCTCCAGTCGGAGAGCTTGGGTCAGGGGGATGCGGTGAGTTGTTAATGTTTCCCTGACTCCATCTATCCAGGTCTTTCTCGGTCGCCCTCTAGCCCTGTTGCCATCGAATTTTTTAATGGTCTTTACTCTCTAAAAAGCAACAACAACAGAAACTTTGCTGCGAAGAGCGCTCACCGTTATGCCCAAATGAAT
>NW_004797419.1:267481-268931 GCF_000002075.1 Aplysia californica
TCTCTCCCTCCCGCCTCTCTCTCTCTCCCTCCCCCCTCCTCCCCTCCGAGTGTTGGTTTTTATTTTCATTGCGCTACCTCAGAATTACAAAGATCTATCTGAAATTTTTAAAAACTGTTTTGAGCCACAATGATCATGAGGTCGGAAACCAAATTTTCTGTCTGCTCTATCAAAATCATACGATTATTCTAAGCCGTTTTCAAGATGTTCAAAGAGTTGCATTCGAAAAAGCTTGAGGTGTTGTGAAACTCCAAATTTTAAACGTCAAATTTATCAAAACTGGGTACAGAGCTTTTAAATAGAACTTTGCCATTCTAGAGTAAAGTGATCGGAGCAGCCTGGCCTCTGGAGGATGCGTTGATGGGAGCAGAAAACATTGTGCCATTATTTGCATCCATTTACAGCGTACAGACAATTACAATGATTTATAATCAGTTAGAATCATTTGCAAACATTTTCAAACACTGACAAACATTTACAATCATTTAGATTCTTTCACAATCATTCAAAGACATCTGCAATGGTATTATGAAAATCTAAATCACATGTAATCAGTTACAAACGTTTACGAACATTTACAAATATCTACAGTCGTATTACATATATTATTTACAACCAAATCTTATCACAATCATTGACAAACATTTTCATCTCGTAATAACATTTACAATCTTATTACAATCTAACCACTACCATGTACAAACACTTTCAAACGTTATAAACTTATTCAAACATTCACAATCTTCTTACAATTAGGTACAAACATTTACAATCATAAACAATCATTTACAAACGTTGAAAAATTTTACAATCATATCCGACCTTTCTTTAATTGTCTTTTCTCTTCTTTTCTTTTATCTCCAGGAACGTCGCAAATATTTCCCCGTCACATTTATCGGCAGTATTTTGTGGATAGGTGGCTTTTCCTACTGCATGGTTTGGTGGGCAAACCGGACTGGGGAAACGATCGGCATCAATGATGAGGTAAGCCCCTATTCCCACTTTTCGTTTATTCCAAGGACCTTACAATAATATTATGTGTGTGTATCTATAACTCCCTTGGTTTATTCGTCATTTTGCGGAAAACCATCCGGAAGGTCTGCAACACACAAGCCACCGAGATAATAAAGGCAGGAATTCTCCACCAAATTATTTGGAGAGTATTTATATTTTAGCGGGTTTATTGTCATACATTTTGGTTCGATATTTTTACATGAAATATTCATCCCTTGAAAAAGCTGACATCAGCTCCAAAACCTGAATTTGTAAAGATGATTTATTGGTGGATTCTGAGGCATGTCGCTCGAGGACTGACTGCTATATTAATTGATGCTGTTTTAAGCCTTTCTTCAGCATTTTTGCTTTATTCTATTGTTTGGAAATACAATTCATCAGTGTCCATTATCGGATTTTAGATTGTTTGTTTTATTTAGTGGACGGGATTGGGGGG
>NW_004797419.1:269031-270052 GCF_000002075.1 Aplysia californica
TATGTATTTATTTTCTTATTTGTTTATTTTTTGTTGTTTGGTGGGTTGGGTTTTTTTGGCAGTTTTTTGGGGGGAGGGGTGGATTTAAGGGGAGGGGGGGCATTCTGTTAACATATTTGGTGTATGTAACATGACAAGTAAATGACATGACAAAATGTGACATGACAAGTGAGTGACATGACATGTAAGTGGCATGACAAAAATGTGACATAACTAGTAAGTGACTTGACTAGAAAGTGACATGACTAGAAAGGGACATGAATAGTGACATGACAAGTAACTGCCATGAGAAAAAATGTGACTTGACAAGTGAGTGACAAAACAAAAATGTGACATGACAAGTGAGTGAAAAAACAAAAATGGGACATAACTAGTAAGTGACATGACTAGAAAGGGACATGATTAGTGACATGACTAGTAACTGCCATGACAAAAATGTGACATGACAAGTGAGTGACATAACAAGAATGTGACATGACAAATGAGTGACGTAACAAAAATGTGACATGAATAGAAAGCGACATGATTAGTGACGTGATTAGTGACGTGACTAGTAAGTGACATGACAAGTAAATAGCATGGCACGTAAGGAGCGTTGCAACAAAATGATCAAACAAGTCTTTATCATATCTGTTGGGAGTTATATTTTAGAACGTTCCCAACAACCTTATAATTTTGTTCAGCAGCGATCTTTAAGCATTTCGTAACGTGAGGGTTTAATTTCAGCCATGGTCAGGTTTCTAATGGGAAACATTTTATTTTGCCAACGGATCTAAATCACCTGGGATTACCCCTTTTGTGAAGGCACGATTGCTCGGAAAGAAATATGATATGTGGAGAGTTGAAGGAACAGGGCGGTCCCTTGTTTGGGAGGCGGGGTGCTGAGTGAAGTTTGTTGTCTCTCTCTCAAGACTCGCCTGAATTATGAACCCTGATTTCCGGTCTCAGCACATTTGTTTTGTATATCAGTAAAAGGTCGACCCCTCCCCTCCTACCCCCTCCACTCCCCTCCCATCCCCTC
>NW_004797419.1:272311-274256 GCF_000002075.1 Aplysia californica
CACTCACACACACACACACAAACACACACACACACACACACACACACACACACACACACACAGCGACAGCAATCGGGTCTGTGTGACCTCTCGGACTTAATCAGTGACGTAACGTAGAGCCCGATCCGCTTACTACCTTGTCATCTCTTCATCCGGATAGGCCGGTTCAGAGCAACCAATTCCTGTGACGTACTTCACATCTTCGCCATTTCGGCGTGCAAATAGGTCATGGGCGTATTTGTGTGTTTGTTTGTTTGTGTGTTTGTTTGTTTTGGTTGGACTGTTTGTTTGGTTGGTTTGTTGGTTGGTTGGTTGGTTGGTTTATTGGTTGTTGATAGAAGTGTTGATAAAATGAAGAGTCGATATCGAAGAAACGAATGAAGTAAATCAAAGAAAGTACATAACAAGATAGTTCACTCAGCCAAAGAAGTGTCAGCAGAAGTCGCGCATTGGTTCAGATGGCGCTGCAGTCTTTGTTTTAAAGCTCTCTTTCCCTTCTCCAGAAGAAGAATAGCAATAGCACAGATTGTTAGTTTCATTTTTATTGTTTGTCATACTAGTAGGGTAACTGATCTCAAAGTCAGCACCTTTTCGAAGAGGGCGCCACTGACTTTTGAGGACACTTTTTTAACTGGCTCAAAGAGAGGACTGAACTATCTTGTTATATGCGGTCTTTGATAAAATAATAACAACAGCGCAACGAAAAGCTCAACGGCAACAACCGCAACAGTAAAAACAACAACAACAGCAACAACAACAACAACAACAACTACAACAACAACAACAACTACAACAACAACAACAACGAAACAACAACAGCATCATCGTCAACAGCAACAACAGCAGCAACAGCAGCAGTAGTAGCAGCAACGGTCACAACAACAAGATCGATGACAAAGAGAACCCAATAGCAATCACAACAACAACAACAACAACAACAACAACAACAACAACAACAACAACAAAAGCAGCGACAGCATCAGCAGCAACAACTACTGCATCAGCGACAAGCTCAAAGGTAGCAAAAAGAACAATAACAACAGCGACAACAGCAACAACAATATACAGCAAAAAGTGTTCATGACATAGATTTTACACCGCTAGACCAACTAAATTATAACAAGAAACGCACTGCAGTTAGGCATTGATTTCAAAAGCAAATGATGGTACTTTTATTATTATTATACATTATGAAAAGACAGCTAGCGGTGAAAATGTCCTGTCATCGGTTTTCTAAACCAAGAATCGATGAATGTTCTGTGGGACTTGTTTCTGACATCCAGGGTAACTTACAACACAAATATAGATCTAGAATTTGTTCCAATGATTGCACGAAATAAAAACTCTCTATAAGAAGGATGGTTCAATAGCAAATTCCAGTGCGATGTTGCACAATATCGGAGCACAGAAACGTGACAGGGTGCACACTTTCTTAATGCTTCGTGCGTGAGAGACTATTTATAGAAAGAGGCGTGTTTTGAATTCATTCAAAAAGTAGAACCAAAGATTGCTCTGAAGTATTTATTACTTGAGAAACGAAATTATTCTAAGACAGTTTGAACATTTGGATTTCATGTTTTTAATACAGTTCTAGTGAGAGTTTTACTTGGAAAGACCAGGACAATGCATGTTTTTGAGAGCATCCGAGCAAAGAATTAGTGGCAAACCATGATCTTCATGAGACAACATAATAATAAGCTGGCTGTGACATCTGTAATATTCTGCTCAATACATTGTCCAGGCCGTTTTCTTGCAGTGTTTTATCTTTATCTGTTGCCATCTTGAATAATGAACTCCACTACATTTTCCACTCTCATGCAGCTTTTAAGCTACTTACTATAAACTATATTACTTGAATTCATCATCATCATCATCATCATCATCATCATCATCATCATCATCATCATCATCATCATCATCATCATCATCATCATCATCATCAACA
>NW_004797419.1:276273-277236 GCF_000002075.1 Aplysia californica
CTGTGTCTCTGTCTCTCTCTCCATTAATATTCTATTGATATAAACAATTGCATTCGAATGGCCTCAAGTAAAGTATATACACCCCTTCCCCCGCCCCTAAAGTAATTGGTCATACGTTTTGAGAACCCTCCCCCCTCCCCACGTCAAGTTCTCTAACGCAGGTAGGAGTTCGATTCCCGAGTAGGGAGGGGTGTTTTTTTAAATCGAGTATCTCCTTTTTTCTGCCTCTCAGTCTGGGTTGGTCGAAGTAGCCTGCCTCAGTTTTACCTAAATCGTGTCTATGGGAACGTAAAACATCCACAGCCACAGCTATTGCTGACAGGAACACATCGTATCAGACTAGCAGCTCACACCGAGTAATGAATCCAGCTGGCTTTGTGTCATGGTTTGGTTTGGGCTTCGGTATCAGTTTGAACCCCCAAAGGGGGGACATTAACATGTTCTTATGCGCAGTCGAATTGTAAATTATCTGATTCATCATGTCATGCACATAACTGTGCCTGAACTGCAAACAGGGAACTGTTGCCTTTTCTTTCATAATCCGTACTATCTTCATTATTTCCTCTATTTTTGTGTATGTTTGTCACATTCTTGTGACACTCAGGGGTGCCTTGATAGTCGAAGCAGACTTTATGCTGTTGAAGCTAGAGAGATGAGCAGAGTAAGCTGATTTCCTGTAAGGACCTCAGATTCTCTGTTCACATCCACCCCTTCGCACTCATATGACCTTATGTAGTTTCGAGCGTCGTAAAACCTCTACTAAAACTAAAAGTTTGAACCAGTTTGGCGCCCCTCCACCACTTTCTCTCTCCGTTACACAACTGAGAGGTTCGACCACATCATCAATAGTTAATCGGATATCCCTGAGCAGCACAATACGCTCCTTTCTCTTTCCAATCTCATTTCACTCTCTCCGTCAGTCTTTCTCTCTGTCACTTTCTCTCTCTCTCTCTCTCTCTCTCT
>NW_004797419.1:279363-280607 GCF_000002075.1 Aplysia californica
TCTCTCTCTCTCTCTCTCTCTCTCTCTCTCTCTCTCTCTCTCTCTCTCTCTTTCGCTCTCATCCTAATTCTCTACTCTTATATATAAGTGTATCTCGCCCCCCCCCTCTCTCTCTCTCTCTCTCTCACTAGGATATGCCTCCCACACTCTCTCTCCATCCTCCCCACCCTTGTCAATTGTGAACTTTTTATCTTTGAGCAGGCTGCGTGGATTAGACCCTGCTGATGAGTCAGATCAAAAGCAGCTGGAGGGACAACATAGTCGTGTATTATTATAATAGTAGTATTATCCTTCACCGTAGGATAAAAGTCTTTTCGGTGTTTTCTATTATCATGACAGTTCATCCAACAGTGTCTGGCCAGTGCGTCTGTAGAGGAAAATATTTCTTGAAGAGAAATAGAAGCAGTAAAGATTAAGATGACTTGTGGCCTCTGCTTTAGCCAATAAGACCAATTATGGTGGAGAAGAGAAGAGTTTGCCACATTTTGAGCATTAAAAAGCTTCATTTTCACCTGTGGGTGTGTGCAGCTTGAGGGCTTCTCTCTTAGACACAGCATTTTTGATTGGTGAATAAGCCTCATGCTGTTATGATTTTTGCTCTTTGTGATTGCTCTTTTCTAGTTAAAAACATTTTCCTTTTGATGTATGTTCCTCAGGTGATGGGTCTAACTATTCTGGCGGCGGGCACCAGCATTCCTGACCTCATCACTAGTGTCATTGTGGCAAAGAAAGGATTTGGAGACATGGCTGTATCGAGTTCTGTGGGCAGTAATATCTTTGATATCACCGTAGGGTGAGTAAAGGAGGGTATGAGGGAGGGAGGGTATGAAGGAGGGAGGGAGGGAGGGCGGGTTTGATTGAGCGAAAGGTGCAGGGAGGGCAGAAGAGAGGGGTGTAGGGAGAGATGTAGATGTCTCTAGCTCTGTGGGTAGTAATATATTTGATATCACTGTGGGGTTGAGTTAGGGAGAGAGTGAGGAAAGAAGGGCGGGGGTAGGGCGGGAACAAGGGAGGGGGGAGGGAGAGAGAGGGAGGGTGGGAGAGAAGGAGGTAGGGAGAGACATAGACGTCTCCAGTTCTGTTAAAAGTGATAATTTTGTTTTTTATGATGGGTGGGGGAGGGTGAGAGGGAGGGAGGGAGGGAAGTGGTTGGTGAATGGCACGGGGAATGGCACGGCTTTATCTAGTTCCGTGGCCAGTAATGTCTTTGATTTCACTGTGTGGTGTGTAAAAGGGGGGGGGGG
>NW_004797419.1:281462-282857 GCF_000002075.1 Aplysia californica
AACAACAACAACAATAACAGCAGCAGCAACAACAACAGTGCAGTTGCAGCGACGACGACAGCAGTAACAAAATCAACAGAAACGTCGACGAGAGTGGCAGCAACAACGGCAGAAACCAAAGACAACAACAACAGCTACTCCATCACCACCACCATCCATATTTCCCCTATCAACACCGTCACCACGACCACCACTACCACCAACAACAGCAACAATAACAACAACAACAAATACAACAGCAGCAACACTATCAATGCTCAGCTGTTTACTGGAGTACGGCATGACAGTAAGTCTGTCTTTGTAGCCACTGGATTACCATAATACACCGAGCCTCTTTTGGATGACTGTGATCCAATGTCCCAACAGTGGAGCAATAACAACAACAACAACAACCACAACAGCAACAACAACAGCAATACCAATAGTTACGATAATAAGGATAATATCAACATGAACAACAATAATTCCATAACAATAATAAAAACAACAACAATAACAACAACAACAACAACAACAACAACCACAACAACAACAAAAACAACGAAAAAAAGCTTCATCAACACCACCACCAACAACAAACTCAAACTTGCCCTCACAGACTCTAAGACAGCGATAGAAAACTCTCTCACTGAAGATAAGCAAATGTGCTGAAGTCAGAGCCGACAAGCTGACACAAGATGTACCACCAAGTACATAAAGTATATTGACAGCACTACAACATTAAGCGTCGCGCTCTTTTGAGGAAACCTCTGTGATTTCTCGTGTCGTCGAACAGCAGGCCCTCTTCGCTTTCGATTTATGTCGAGCTTCAGGGTCTTTTCCTTCGATTAAAGTCGAGGTAATGAACAGTATCAAACTGGACATCATGCAATGGCACCGTCTGAATTCGACTCTTGGTTTTGGTCCGGTTTTCCCGGGGATGTGGCGAATTGGTTCGAATACGACTCCGGACTTGGATCCGGTTTTCTGGAAGTGGGTACATTTTTGTCTGTGTGGTGGCGTGCTACACGGCAGCCAGATGGCAGACAGATAGCAGACAGATGGCAGACAGATCGACGGATATGCCAACAGTTTCATTTACAAGATATTTTCCTCTATGTAACAGCTATTACTACAATTGTCCTTATCTAAGACGATTCTTCCATGTTAGAGTTAGAGACACCAGTTATTTATAATAATGTTGACCGCCTATCTATGTTATAAATGTACTATTATAATAGTTCGTTTGTTTTTTACTTGTTTTGCACCACAGCACGACGACATCATCTTATAGACAACACATCACAGAGCATGCGTGTGTTAAAGAAATGTGATAAATGGGGTAGAGTTTGGGAACTACGAGTATGGCAGGCCATCTTATCAGTGTTCAGTTTCTGAGAGAGAGAGAGAGAGAGA
>NW_004797419.1:284176-286315 GCF_000002075.1 Aplysia californica
TACATGCATACATGCATACATGCATACATGCATACATACATACATACACATACATACATACAAACACACACACATGCACACACACAAACACGCACACACATACGCAGATCTGTCAATTAGCCATAACTGCCGTCTTCAGGTGAATTTATCTTCAGTCCTGTTCATTTCGTTTTAGATTTTATAGAGCGATTTTCTTTCTCATAACTAATGGCGTGTTACAGGTAATTGTAATGACGAGTAACGTTTTGATTGGATCTAATCGGATCAAATTACATCTAATGGGGGGTATAATATGCAAATCTGGAATACAATATACAGGGAATTAAATTATTAGACAAAATTAAGGACCGACTGCACGAGTTAACAGATGAAATAACAGATTCTGTACTTTTAGAACTGGCCAACTTGTTACTGCACCGAGACGATACAGTTAAGACCGTTAAAAGGTAAAGCGGTTTGCTGCACCGTCGTGTCGTGTCGTTGTACCCACAAAAGGTCATCAAAGGATAATTAATTTATTATCATAACGACATTTGCTGCCTCAAAGAATCGCGTCATATGTTAAGATTTCATATCTCAGTGCTGTATAACACTACTTTTAATTTATAATCGAGTTTTAATCAAGCTAGAGATTTTAATAATAATAATGATAGTAATAAATAGCATTTATACAGCGCATTTCAATTTTCTAAAAATAATGCTCAATGCGCATTACAACGAAAAAGACACCACATCTTAAAAATTAATCGACATGTGTGTACGTAAAACAAAATATTCATTACACATATAATATAAATGTATATGTGTAAAAATGTATATGAGAAAAACAATCTCGCAATGAGGTTGGAGTTTTTTCTGTATTTATTTCGTAATTCGTGTTACTAAACGGGCTCGAAAAAACAAACCAAAACGGGCTGGTTGATGGTTTTGGTACACATATACTTGAGAAGAAAAAGAAATACCGGATACCCTATTCTTTGAGAACGCAATATTTGTTTTCGACGTTAAACGCAAGAACAAAAATCACCGTAAGTATTTGAAGCAGCTTTTTCCCCTATTTGTCCTGCATTTGAGTACAATCAATACAACTATTTTTCAATCACCAGAACATCTCGAGTAAAACAGCAGATACTGCCTCAGCCTCATTTCTATCGGAGGGCAAAATCCGACAGTAGATTGGGATTTCAACTCTGAAATAACGTAGAGGACACATACTTTTATTTCTGTTATTTCTGCCCGACCAGCTGCAGACAAAAAGCAACCTTGCGGCCCAGTTTCAATCATCACACACAAATCAAAAGTACGAATTTGTATATTTTATAGTATTCATTCATGCAATAGCCTGCTATTTTATGTTTCAGAAAAAGAAAGCATATTTGAATAATATGTACGAAAAAGGAAGTTTTGTTTTTTCTTTTTTATTTCACTTGTTTTTCTTTTTCTTTTTCTTTTTTTTTTTTTTTGAAACTGCACAATTCGATTCTCTAGTGAGGAGTATCTCAGTCGTTCTCTTTCTGCTGGGATGTTGTATCCCTCTCAGCCCGGGCTGGCCCTGGTAGACGCGGTCGAAGCTTCCCTTGTAAATGATCTAGATTGTGTGAGTAGGGACGTAAAAAACCCAAACCCACCTACATTTTAAAAAAGCTCTTTCAAAACTGAACAGACTTCCTTCATATGTAACCCCTTATGTCGGGTGTGCAGCAGTAGGAACTCTGTGGCCTTGACCTAAACATCGAACAAAATGATGTTCAGAAATAAAAATGAATACATATTGATTCAGATCATTTGTTCAGTAATAATTAGGTGCAGAAGAAAGATGAATACGAAATGTCTCTCCTAGAAAGAAAACATCGATTTGAAAAACGAAACAAATAAATGTCGAATCAGCACCGGTGGCGACTATTTTAATTTCATGGCGTGTATAATGAGGCTGGGAAATAGTGATTTGTGTGTAGCCCGGGGGGAGGGGGGGGGAGGTTATGAGAGTAATGTATCTTTTATAACAGTATAGAACAGTTGGGGTCAATATCGTTCTGGTTCTGATTCCTATTGCGATATTCTGCAATATAGCGGTTCATATTATGTTGATCTCATCTTGTTGTGAACTGACAAAGTATTACCACTCGTATGGTCGTTCGT
>NW_004797419.1:286415-288776 GCF_000002075.1 Aplysia californica
AGAGAGAGAGAGAGAGAGAGAGAGAGAGAGAGAGAGAGAGAGAGAGAGAGAGAGAGGGGAGAGAGAGAGGGGAGAGAGAGAGGGGAGAGAGAGAGGGGAGAGAGAGATTTTTTTTCAAGATTCAAAATGATTTATTGATTTGGAAGGCCTTTGGTCCATACATCCACATATTCTAACATATGGTTCGGCAATTACATACATTATTGCAGCACATCGGATATTTAACATAAATTGGGCACGCATACACACATACACGCATGCACGCACGCATGCACACATGCACACGAGAGAGAGAGAGAGAGAGAGAGAGAGAGAGAGAGAGAGAGAGAGAGAGAGATGTGAATCTAAGGAAAATGCTTTTTCTTGAACTAATTTTATTGTGACCGAGTTACTGATGATTGTGCCAATGCTTGTTCTTCTTTATGTTTGTGTTGCAAAGTTTGACGTACCAAATTTCTTGTATCTTTTTACGACCATGACATATTGAAATGAATAGTCTAGTATTTCATCTACCATGTTATTCTCAAAGCCATGCAATGTGCACGTCCTTTCGTCTTGGAGACGTAAATGGATTGCGTGGCAAGCGGCAATACAATATTTTGTGAATGTCTCTGGTTTCAGCTCTCGCCAATCATCGATAGTCTTGTGTGCTATTTGATGGCGTCGTTTCCCCAAACAACAGTTGTATGTATAGACTAATTACACAGTGTACAACAGGCGAAAGATGTGTGCATAGATCGTACTCTGGGAAAGAAAAGGGTCTAAGGGCTCATTACTCCGAACATTAATTAAGCCTTTACACAGTGAACATTTTCCTCATTTTCAACGTCCTTGGTGAGTCATACTATTTATCTAATCTATGTGGGTATTGATTTCTTAAAGAAATGTCTTCTTTATCTCCACTTTCTGTCCTTCTACGACACTATGCCTACCTTAACAAAAACAGATTTATGTCGCAACCTGGTGAAATCAGGCGCTCGTCAATCTTTGGGCATTTTATTATAAAGTTGTTGGCATCATCGTAAAGCTTGTTATTTGTCTCGTTTTGATTTTTAAAAATACTCATCGATCTTAAACAGAGGTCGAGATATTTGCGAAGGAAGGAGATGGGGCTCGGTGTCACCAGGAGTCGGAGGTAAAAATAGCGAGGAAATGGGCACCAAAGTTTGTTGACTTTCAAAGCTTGAGTGTTCTTAAAAACTCCAAACTTACATTTTTATTTGTGGCTTCAATCTGTGTTTTTCCTGTAAAACCCACACAGAAATGTGTTTTTAAATGGACTTTAAAATATCGATAGAAATTACCGAACGGGTGGAAACACACGGTTTCTTCGATGTCATTCTTTTTACGAGCGCTTGATTTCACCACGATGGTACACCATTATTTGTTTACTCACATCATTCATCAGCATAATCAATTGACTATTCCAAATCAAACCCCCCCCCCCATTAAGCCATTACAAAGAGGACATTTATTTTTACTCCCTTCCAAAGAAAGCCCTTTGTGAAACACGCTATTCATTTTATCAGTGTCGGTATTGAATCCCCGAGGATACTTTAACAAAAGCAATGGTGTTTAGTTACGACATTTTTCAACTCAAAGTGTCTTTGAACACTCATGATCATGTTAAACTAAAAATTCATGCAATGTGCGAGTCCTTTTGTCTTAGAGACGTCAAATCAGTATTCTAATTCTGAGAAAGAAAAAAACCCACCCCCGTCGACTCCTTTTCCCTCTCCATCCCCTCCCCCTTTACCCCTTCTCCCCCTCCCACACTCCATCCCCCAAGCGCCCCTACCGATTTCAGTTTACAAAGTACTACAATCAAACTCTATTGCCCAATAGTATGCCTTCTTTACCATACCTTATCACGCCTCTTACTTAAACAAGCTTGTGGCGTTGAAAGGGGTGCAAAATTCACCCAGTCGACTCTCACTTCTCCTTCAAGGCATAATAACGACGCTTGCTGCTACTTTGTTCTTGAGCATTCCATCTGTTATTTTTTTAACCTTTATCCATCCAATGCATTCACGACAGAACGTGGGGCGTTTCCAGTGACATATTATTACTATTATTGTTATTATGGTGTGTAGTTACGACCATGTTCCAACTAAAAGTGTATAATAATCGTGCCCTCATAAGCTTTGCACCATCCATCTGATGCCGACATTCCATTCGCATGCCTTTGTCAGAGTCCCTATTTACCTTAAACTAGAGTACATGTATTTCTTATTATGACCATTAAGGGGCTTTTTTTCTCCGCTTCGTCTTTCCATTAAGGGTGGCATAAAAATGATGATAATAAAAGTAATAATAATAACAATGATGATAATGATGACAATATGATAACAATAATAAAAT
>NW_004797419.1:290308-291613 GCF_000002075.1 Aplysia californica
TATATATATATATACTCCTCTGACGTCATGAACTAGATGCTGGATGATAAGCAATGGGTACATACTGAAAACCACAAATCAGCCTCAGTAATGTGAATTTCACAAAAATCTATAATAGCTGTTACATTTGATTCAACGTACTGGAAACGTTAGTGGTACGGTACTGTTAAGTTTTCAAAAAATAATTTTTCCTTTACTTCAATTATTTTTGACATAAAGAAAAGAGCTGGTTTTTCTATGTATTATGAAGTACCATTAAGCTCTGACGCATGCAATATGTAATGACACTCATGATACATGTCAATTACTAATTATTTATCTGATGACGGTTTCATTTTGTTATGCGTCGTAGGATCAACATCCGCCTTTCTGTGAATGTGTCTACTTATTTAACGCACATACTAACGGTATAATATTATCTTTATGTCAATTCTGTCTAACATGTTCTTTCTACTTTTGTTGTTATTGATTGTTATTTGGCTTTTTTATGAAGGGTACCATCTTATGAAATTCTGGAATGAATGAAGAACATGTTTCTTTTCTGTAATAACTGCAATTTGAGAATCTCTGAGTGTCCACCGTTTGATGGTTTTAGCCTCTCACTAGCTGATCTTGTTGGACTATTTTATTTTATTTTTTTAATGGGTTTTTTTTTTTGGGGGGGGGAGTGGGTTGGTTCTTTTGATTGAAATCTCTAACTGTCTTTACTTCAACCCCCATCCCCTACCCCTTAAATTCCGTGTATTTTAACTCATATTTCTTCAAAGCCTAAAAGTGTTTTGTGAAATTTCTAGAACACTTTCCAATACGAATACAAGGGTTATACATAATGAGAGAACGAAAACGTTTGGAACAAACGAACAACTTTATGCATGATCATAAAATGCTTTCAATGGAAATCTTTCTCTTCATTGTCATATTTCTTGTACTTACCCATGCAGAAGTTATGTAAATATATACATGTACATATATATGCAAACTTAGCTGACTTTAAAAACATGAATCATGCTCTATTCGTATAAACAATATTATAATGTTACGATAACTGGTGTGAATTATGTGACTTGAGCAGGCGACAAGTCTTAGTGCTTCAAGTAGTTCCGGATACCTTAGCTAAAGTCTGCGTGGGAAAACAAACAGTTTTCTTTTCTTTTCACAAACAAATATACGTCACAAGTTCGCAAAAAAAAAAAAGAGCCGCTTTCTGGCAACGAATAAAAATGTATGCTGTTCGTGCTCATAGACGAAAATATTATAGCAATGACATGGGGTAAGAGCTGAGACAGGGTAACGAGGAAGAGGGGG
>NW_004797419.1:293946-295668 GCF_000002075.1 Aplysia californica
TGTGTGGCAAAGAGCACACACGATACTATATTTGTTCTTATACTTTTTTGAGCTGTTTTCTTTGAGAGCCGCCAGTTCTTAGATTTCTTTTCTTTTCTATATTTATGCGTTGGGAGTTTTATTTTGTTCGAACGTCCTTCTGATTTGTTGAAATAATAATAAATATTTTGTTTTACAATCGCTGGAGAATATCTCTCTCGAGCTGACATAATTTGCTCTCAAATTTCCCATTTTGTATCACAGCATGTGGTCTCCCTGATTGCTACCAAGTGTTTAATTCTTTTACGTCGTTTTGCCGTATTATTTGATCCGTTAAAGCACTGTGGATATGTTTTCTATGTGCTTAATGGCATATTACTTCCGTAGTCCGTCCTATGTTTTATCTCCATGCCAATATTTATGGCTCATGGGCGTTTTCAACTTGTTTGATTCTGGTTGAATGTGTCACTTTAATGTCATGGGATTGTTATCTTCTATGAATTGTCATGTTTTTAAACGGTATTTTATTTAAATGATTAAAGTTGCTTTACATTAGATTCCAAGAGTTTGTCCAGTTTGTTGATTTGTTTGTTTGTTTCTTTTGGGGTTTTTTGTTGGTGTTATTTTTGGTGTGTAAACTGTTTCTTTTAATTTTAATGATGTTTTTGTTTGTTTATTTGTTTGTTTTGATTTTTATGTAGGCTACTCATTACTATCAGGATAAAATATAAGTATTACGCAAGTATAGTTATGCTTTTAATCTTACAATATTTCGATAGTCACTACTTGACAGGAGTCCGTGGTGTAGCGTTTAGGCTCCTTACCGTTACACACAAAAGACGTAGACTCGATTTCCAAGTCGGGAGGCTGTTCATTGAGTATCTTTGTCTCTCTGCTGGGATGTTGGTTCCCTCTCAGCCCGGGCTAGCCTTGAAAAGCAAAGCCAAAGCAACCCGCTTCCTTTACATTTTAAAATTGTCTTCTTTTAAGTGTAAAACTTTGGAATGGTAAAATCTCCCTGTCTGAGACCAATTCTTCCCACCATGACCACCCCTGTGGTGGGACTGGTACAGAGGCTTTAGGAGAACTCTCTTGAACATTATAACACACCAAGAACGTAGCGGACACACACGTCGTACCACAGCAAACCAAGACAATATTTTGTTTTACAATCACATTTCAAACCATATTTAAAAAATCAGAAACATGGATTTGTATATGTCATTGTGTTTATGTTGTTGCCTGCCTTTTCAAGTTCAAGACAAAGAAAACAGAATTGAAAACATCCGTATGGGTTTATGCTCCTTTTTTGAGTGACCTAAAACAGCACTTCGCCAATTGTTGTCTTAGAACTTACGTCTTGAGTGACTTCAGTAAGCCACGTCACAAACTATATGGCATATTATCATAAGAAGTTTATCCATCAATTTCTGACGAAAACAAATGTACCTGCAGAGAGTACATGTTTTTCTGAAAGAGAAATTGAAGAAATAATGATTTAGACGATTTGTGGCTTCAGTAAGGACAAATGAGACTAACTCTGGCAGAAAAAGATTTACCACATTTTGAGCATTCAAAAGCAAAACTTCGATTACAAGTGTCGATGTGCGCAGCTTCTGGGCTTCTCTTTTGGCTTCAGTATTCCTAATTCAAGCAAAAGCAACCTTCCACAAGATGAAACAGATACTAACAAACATCAATCTGTCACTGGAAACGAGGAAAAGAGTACTGAAAAGTTACATC
>NW_004797419.1:296911-304146 GCF_000002075.1 Aplysia californica
CTGACTCTTTTTTCAGCCTCTCTACATGTACTGCTACTCCTTGGCCCCTTCTTACTGCCGTCTTTCAGCCGCACCCCTGATCTTCTGGCAGGAAAGATCAACACCTAGCCTTCTCGGACAAGGTCGAAAAATTTCGGAGGTTCTATGTGTAAGTTGCGCATGTTAAAGATTCATTGGTGGTCTAAAATCCTATAAGAGTAGGCTTCAGTCGCCACCCGCGCAAAATTCAAAATTTCCTACCAACTGAAAAATGTTGAATGTATCACACGCGCTCATAATATGACCTAATGCAGTTGCGAGCGCCGTAAAACACTTACCACTAAAAACTCCTCTTTTTGTCATTTCATGTGATTTTTTAATATTTTTTTTAAAATTGCAGCATCGAATTGAAAGGTTCTTCTCCCTAGGTTGAAACCTAACTGGCGGCAACCAAAAATTATCGTATTTTTAGCGTTTTTATAGCACAGCCTCACTTTCTTATAGGGGCGCCCATCGGTACGAACGGTTCGGCTGTGTTCGGCTGTGTTCGGCTGTGTTCGGCTCGGTTCGGTAGGCTGGGCTAGTCAGACGGAGGGCGCAAAGCTACCATCGTTGCACAAACCAATCGCCCGACTCGCAGCCTAAAAAAAACAAACGCGTTTGATTTCAGGCCACGAATCGAGCGATTGGTCGGTGATGGATTTGTTGTTCCCACACTGGGCAGTGGGTGTTACATTCAGTAAATAACGTATCTGTCATTGTCTCATGGTATCAAGAACTGCCGTGCTCACTCTCATGTGACAGCCTACTTTGTCGCTCACAACCAAAGGTGTTTATTTCCCCTACATTATTTCAAGTCTGGCTAATGCCCATGGGAAAGTAGATACATTTACTGTAGTTTAGCTCAAATGTAATGCTAATTAACAAATGCAAGGGGGAAAAACTGCAAGGTTCAGTCTGATGCAAACCATTTTCTCTGACGGATTCAGACAAATTAATACATTTCAACGTCAAACATGTGAATCAAATTGTGAAATAAATTGTGAAATAAATTGTGAAATAAATTGCGCAATAAATTTAAGAGTAAATGATGGGATAAACTTACGAATTCTTTCAAAATGTATTCTCAAAATTTTCTTTTTTCAAAAGATTTGTTGGGGGTGGGAAATTATGAAGTTCCATGCCGTTTATACTATAGTGTAAATGGGTGGGGAAACGACCAGGACAATGCTGCTTTTTAGGGGGCCCCCGAGCAGATACAATTAAGCAGCGAACCCTAATCGCTCTTGTCTGACTCAGATCTGCCGTTTAAAGAAGAAGAATATTAACCACCCTCCCCCCCCCCTCCCCCCCGCCCATTACATTTTTGCCATATTCATTTGCCTCTCTAAACCTCCACATCTACCTCATTCACACTCCCTACGCCCCTCCTCCGCATCCACTCACCATCCCCTCCTCACGGACTCCCAACCTCCTCCCCCACCCATCTCCACCCACATCCCATCCCCACCTTCACACCTCCTTCCCTTCACAAGCACTTTCCCATTTTGGCCAGAAGCTTCACCACAACAGACGTACATCTCCATAGACGTGTATCCCTAGATTGCGCACTGTCGCTCGGTGCTCTCTTTAAAAACGAAGCGTGCGGCCACGGACGGAATCATTAGGCCCAAAATGAAGGACAGTTCACCAGCTGCACTGTAATAGGCCCAGGTCCAAGCCCAGAGAGCATGTCACCTTTTCCCACTTTGCCTTTATTTGGCTCATAATATTATTATGGTGCGCGTCATAATAAACCAGAAATGCGTCACAGTGCACGATCTATAATATGATGTAATATACATCTATGAGCAGACGCACTTCCGGTTCCTTGCACTTGTTTGCACTTGATGTAATTATTTAAACAAGATGACACGAAAAAGGGTTAAAAAATAAATAATAATGAATATAGTGACAGGCTGACATGTTTTTCCGCGCGATAAGATCGTCGCAGTGCGCACCGGAGTGTACGCATTTTGTACGCACTGGTGGACAGGACGTGTGTGTGTGTGGGTGGGTGGGTGTAGGTGTGGGTGTGGGTGTTTTTTGTGTGTATGTGTGTCTGTGTATGCGTATGTGTGTATGTGTAAGTGTATTTGTGAGTGTAGATAAGTATGTGTACACGTGTGTATGTGTCCGTGTGTATGTGTGTGAGCGATTTTTGTATGTGTAGGTGAGTATGTGTACATGTGTGTATGTGTGTGTATATGTGTGAGTGCGTGTGAGTGGGTATGTGTGTGTGTGAGAGAGAGAGTGTGTGTGAATGTGTGCATGTATGTGTGTAAGTGTGCATGTATGTGTATGAGCGTTTATGGATATGAGTGTCCGGCGTGTATGTATTTGTGTGAGTGTGTGTGAGTATGTGTGGGTGACGGAATGTTAGTGGGCATAGATGTAATACATATGAGTATATGTATCTGTATGCGTGATAGTGAGTGTGCCTGTTATGTATGTGTGTGAGTGTGTGTTTGTGTGTACGCATGAGGGTTTGTAGGAGTGTGTGTATGTGTGTGAGAGTTTTTCGTGCGCGCACGTGTTTGTGTGTATGAGTGTGTGTGTGAGTGTGTGTGTGAG
The DNA here is from genome assembly GCF_000002075.1 of Aplysia californica. NCBI lineage: Eukaryota > Metazoa > Mollusca > Gastropoda > Aplysiida > Aplysiidae > Aplysia > Aplysia californica. The sequence goes on from NW_004797419.1 coordinate 299,504, forward strand.
TGTATGTGTATGTGAGTGTTTGCGTGTGTGTGTGTGTGTGTGTGTGTGTGTGTGTGTGTGTGTGTGTGTGTGTGTCCATGTATGCGTATGTGTGTGCGTGTGGACATCTTGCATAAGTCTGTATCAGAGAACGAGTTAGCTCAATTCCTTGCTTACAATACATAGCAAAGAATTAAATGGTTTGGGTACCCAGCAAGACAACCTCCTGACACTGTAGCAGCTAGTAGGGCTGTACCCCGGTAGCAAACCCGCTCGTGCTCACAAGCCCCTAGTTCAAATCACAAGCCTCAAATCAGTAGGTCAAATCATCAAATCAAATCACCAGCATGGTAAGTTGAGTCTAGCGCAAACTGTAACCTCCTTGGTCTAGTCTAAACTTCAAGTCCACAGCAACTAGCAATCCGCGAAGCCACTCGTGTCAGGCCCCCTCATCACCCCCACCCTGCTTGCAATCCGCGAAGCCACTTACGTCAGAAAAAGAGAGAGGGGGAGAGTGAGAGATCTCGCCCACAGAGTCACTGCGCGGCGTGGCGCTGTAGTTTACTCGATTAATCGAAGGCCTGCGCAAGCCTCAAGTCCCGTCCGCTGCCACAGGCCCCCACAATTCACACAGTACTGATTTGCGCTAGGCTTAGAGATTTGCCCCAGGACAAGCTCCAAACCTGACCTGCTGACTTGTACTGTCTCGATACACCGAGCGAGCGGCACGGGCTCGATGGCGTAGGACCGTCTTGATGGCGACAAGACAGTCCGATGTGTTCAAACAGCAAGACAGTACTGTGCGCTGTGTGAACTTTGAACCGTGGAAGGAAGGGAGAGGCTGGGCTTGTTTTGGTGCAAGGCGTAGAGAGCTGAAGTTATTTTTAACTTCCCGCCGTTGATCAGCTAAGCGAATGGATAAGTGAGAGGGAGCGTGGTATTGTAGTAACAGAGACCTAGGTTTCTGATAATAATAAGAATAAGTAGACTTAGATTACCCTAGAATGGAGAACTCCAGGGGTCGTTGTGATTGGCTTTTGTATCGTATGTATGTAACCTATTTTGTAGATGTGTTACACTCACAGTGACATAATACAGAACATTTAGGAGACGGGCTAGGCCTACTTCAACCCAATGTCAGGGCCAACCTGGGCTGAGAGGGAACAACGCCCCAGCAGAAAGACGGAGGTTCTCAGTAAAATTTCTCCCCATACGGGAATCGAACTGAGGTCTTTTGCGTGCGACGATGAAGCGCTTGGCTCGTGCACATTAAAAATAAACATCATAAGAATAGCCGATCCAATATTAATTTTTAAGTGCATTGAATAGAGCTTTTTGTTTTTTACAACCGAACTATGAAAAAACAACAACCGATCTTGCACTTTTGGTGCAAGCCTCTCAACGCAAATAACCAGAGAATCTATAATATGTACTGAGCCCACTGCCACGAGAGTTCGCGACGTCACGACACAGTACAGCAGGACTGTCCGCGAGTCACAACTCACCGGAAGTTCACTTCGGTAGCAAGCGGGAGGCAAATCAAACCACAAGCCTGCTCGCAAGACTCTAGCGCAAGACTTCCGCTGCTTTACAAGCCTTCGATTAACCGAGCAGAATCCAGCCCTAGCAGCTAGAGCATACAGTAAGATACCAGACGGAAGCAGAGAAATGGACCTTTCCTAATCCTTACTATCGTTATTTTTTCCTCTACTTCTTTATATATTATGTTTGTCACACTCTTGTGACCTGCTCTTTCCGGGGTGCCTTGATAGTCGAAGTAGACGTTGCGCTGTTGAAGCTAGAGACCTGAGCAGAGTAAACCTAATTCTTTGTAAGGGCATCTCTGTTGACATCCACCCCTTGGCGCTCATGTGACTTCCTGCAGTTGCGAGCGCCGTAAAACCTCTACTAAAACAAAACAGAGAAATGGACAAGTCCATGAAAAGATGGATAGAGGGGGTCAGAGAAGCATTAGTGAAGAATAACCATGCAACAGACGATACAACAAACATGGGAAAGATATGTGCACTTCCACTCTGCACGGCATGGTAACAGAGACCGGGAAAAGTAACAGCAAAGGAAACTATTTCTAAGGAACTCGGAGTATGAAATAAGCTTCGCCGCATTATTTTGGACATTTTGAAAGTGATGGAGTGATTCATTCAAAATGTCAGAAAGCAGAAGTGATGTTGCAAGGATTTCTGTTACACTTTACGACAGGTACTGGTAATCTCTTAAATTTGGTCAATTCCCACCATTTGAAAGTAAAAATGTTTTCAAAGTCATCTCCTCCTGTATTCTCGGATGCTGCATTATATCCCTCTGAGTCAGTATTGGTGGTACTCACAGGCAAGGTCGAGGCAGTCAACGTTCTAAATGATCCAAGTTGTGTCAAAGAGGGTATAGGGCATTTACAATTACAATTTTAAAAACTATTACGGCTTTAAAACGGCCATAGTGTCTTTAATTAATCAAGCATGAGAAATAATTAAAATATCGATCTTCCCGAGAACTTCAATTTGTTTCACATACCGTGAGCTTTATTACTCGAGAAATTTGACATCGATTTTCTCTACCCAGAATTGAGAACAAAAAACACATAGAGCCCATGTGGCACACGTCATTATTTGATGGGTCTATTGTTCGAACCCTGCCTGTCAATACGTATAGCATCCAGAGACAGAAAAGAAATCTTTGAGTTCATTAATTGTTGCTATGACAACGGATACCCTCAAATCGAGAAGATCCATAGACTAGTGTCATAATATCCTAGATCGTGCACTCGGAACATATTTCCGGTTCACTATAGAGCGCATAATAAATGCTGAAACTGAGAGAAAAGCCCCCAAGCTGAGCACATCCAGAACTGGAAGTAAAACGCAGAAGCCACAAGTCAGCTTACCTATAATTCTTCTAATTCTTCTATTTTGCTGGAGAAATGTTCTCATCTGTGGATGTAGTTTATTATTATTAATATTATTATTATTATTATTATTATTATTATTATTATTATTATTATTATTATTGTTGTTGTTGTTATTATTATTATTATTATTATTGTTATTGTTGTTGTTGTTGTCAATATTATCGTCTTTGTTTTTGTTATTATTATTATCCTTATTAGTATTATTTTTTTTATACGCTTGTGAGTCGTGGACACTGACAGCAGAAATGGAGAAAAGGATTCAGACAACAGAGGTTAGATGTTATCACAGACTCCTTGACATCTCATACAAAGACCACATTTCAAATGCTGAGGTACGGAACAGAATCCCAAAAGCAATGGGGCAGCATGAAGATCTACTGACCACAGTGAAGAGACGAAAAATAAAATGGTAGGGGCATGTCTCAAGATCCACAGGACTTGCCAAAACAATCCTAAAAGGAACCGTACAAGGAAAGAGAGAGAGGAAGGCAGAGAAGGAGATGGGAGGACAACATCACAGAGTGGACAGGGAAGACAATGGGTGACAATCTAAGGAAAGCAGAGGACAAAGCGAAATGGTGAGAGCTGGTTGTCAGATGCAGTGGTGCCCCACGGTTCTAACCACAGGATAGAAGAAGTATTATTATTATCTGCATCATTTGTCTCGGCTTGAGCCATATAAAGGGCAAATAGGGGGGGGGGGTGTCCGTGCACTCAGTCATGACAAGACTGGTGTTTTTCCTTCATTTGGCCATATTGGTGTGTCCACGCTTTGCGACGAAGTTTTTATTAATAGAGATTGAAGAGGCGGCCATGACAGTGCCCGTTACAGGAATAAAAGTCTATGGGCATATCATCACAGACCGCCCTCAGCTCGCGTTCAATATTAGTGTGCACGCGAGCGCACTGGTGTGATGAGGTGAAAGCCTTTTCTATCATTGGCAGTGTCCATCATCATTGATTACACAGGTCTTTTTATCTGCACTCACTGGCGTCTGTGGTGTGGCGGGTAGGCTCTTCACCTTTTCACACAGAAAAAGTGAGTTCGATTCTTGAGGAGACAAGCTCTTTTTCTGTAGAGTATCTCCCTCCGTCTGTTGATATATTGTGTGCCACTCAGTCAGGCTTGGCCCTAACAGGCAAGGTCTAAGCAGCCCGCCTCCAAATGGATTAAAAATTTGTTATTTCTTTTTCTTAAATTTTAATTCTAATTTAATTCTCATTGAAATTGTATTATTTTTTTGTTATTTTGTTTTATCTCTTTATATTTTTATTTATTTTTATTATCATTTTTTGGGGGCGGATAAAACATTTACAATAAGAAGAAAAGCAATATCACAACAATGCAGTCAGTGCTGCTAACGAACTGTAGTTGAAAGCCACTTTGAACCTTTCCGTTGTTATTTTCGAGCTAGGGTTGAAGTCGTATCTTGCTCAAGGACAACGCGCTGCGTTACTTAACTCTTTAAGCACGTCGCAGACACATACATGTAGTTAGTTTGTCTGATCAACAGCAGACCAAAGGTGTTGTTGCGGCACATTTCGAAGTGCTTCTCACAAACATATCCGGGGCCTCCAAAGCTGCTTGCTCATAGAGCACTGACCTCTACATCGAAGATCGTCGCCACTTTCCTTGCGGGCGAATGGAGGGTGTCACAGGTAGGCTCTTCATCTTTTCTTCTTTCCCTCCTCTGTTCTTTCAGGGGTTGTTTTTTTGTTTTTTGAAAAGCAAAGTGGC
>NW_004797419.1:305739-310264 GCF_000002075.1 Aplysia californica
CACACACACACACACACACACACACACACGCACGTACACACATACACACACACACATATTTTTACACACCATGAATAGACCCTTGTGTCTGGAACAACAAAAACTAGAAGCACAAAATAAGAAAAGAAGCAGTTTTTCAATCCTCACCAAGTCCATTTTCTCCCGATCGATAAAGACGTTAAACAGTAAGCATCTTACCTCAGTATCGATTTAGGTATCCAGTTTCGATTTTAGCCGGGTTCCTTAATCAATAAAGTAGGCGATCGATAATGGTGAGTGTAGCTTAGAGTCTAGCCGTTACCATTTTCCAAACGGAGGATCCATTGTAAATATCATAATAAATATACGTTATGCCTGGGGTTCGATTAATGCAGTGCAGGACTGATACCCGTTACACTTCTGAAAGTTTGAGCTAGAGTATTTATTTTTGTTGAAAAAACAGCTCGAGGCGAGAAAAAAAATCGGAAGTATCCGCCTCACCTTGTGTAACGGCTGATTGATGAATGATAGAAATCCAGATCTAATCTTGAACATTCGGAAGAAATGCATATTATTTAAAATTCTGTTCACCTGCTGTTATCATTCCAGTATTACACTATGACTTTGATCTTTAATGGAGCAATTTTATGTAGTACTAATAATAGTAATAATAAATAACAATTTGTATTGCGCAAATTCCCGCTCAACAGCAAGCTCTAGGCGCTTTACAATCTATATATTACACTATTACCACAGCGGACCTGATAGCATTCTGAAACAATCTCAGCTTCCTGGGAAGTATAGTTACAGTAGTATAGTATAACCCAAGTTCAGATGGAGTCTTTTTTTTCTCTTTTTTGGGGGGTAAGTGTTTTACGGTGCTCGCAACTGCATAAGGTCGTAGGAGCGCGTGGGAAACGCCAAACATTTTCAATTGGTAGGAAATTTTGAATTTCGCCATGCTGGCGGCTGAGGCCTACTCTTATTGACTTTGGATCACCAAGGGATCTTTAACGTGTGCATCTTGCACACGGGACCTCCGAGATTTTCCTCTCTTGTCTGAGAAGGCTAGGTGTAGATCTCACCTACCAGAAGATCAGGGGTGTGGCAAAACAACAGGAGTAAGAAGGAGCCAAGGGGTAGCAGTAGAAAGGCTGCAGAAAGAGTCGGGAGCCCAGTGGAGCTGGGGACAGGAGATGTGGGGAAGAAAGTGGAGACTAAAGCAGACGACAGAATATTGCAAGAGAAAAAGAAAAAAGGTGAAAGGAGACAATTTTAGACAAGGAAATTTTTCCGTCGCTACCCAGATTCGAACTCAGAACCTTTGAATTAGAGGGGAAAACCTTAAACTCTAGGCCACTAGAGCCGCCCCCCGCCCCTCCCCCCAGATCGTGTCTGAATAAATTTGAAGTTCGTGGAGATCTCTGGCATCCACAGAGGTTTCGTAAGAGACACAGTTGCAAACACTGTGTTACTGGGAACAAATTATTTTTTACTGTACTTATTTCGTCTAAAATTACAGGTAGACCAAAAATAACTTTCTTAGAGAACTTGAATAGACTATATAAAAAGAAATCGAATAAGCTAGAGATGAAAGAAGCCAGCGTTGGGCGGTTACTAGAAAAAACAGATGATAGGAAAAGAAAATCGAGGAGCTATGAGCTGATGTTATAATTGAGATTATGGATAGTTTGTGTTGCTCTTTCAGAATATTGATTAGTTAATCGTATCTTCGTGTCTAATTTTGTCAAAAGACTTCGAATGATCAATAAAACATAAACATAGATATTCCTGTGTTTCAATACATCTTTGCTTTAACATTGCTAGGGTGAATTTAGTATCCCAGGCACCCTTGATAAGAACAAAAGCCAAGTTGTGTTTTATAATAATAATATGGCTTTTTATCATTCTTTTCATCAGTACGCCCAGCAAAATCTTCATTAAAATAACTCCTAAAGCTCATTGTTCTCTGCAACTCACACTCTACGGCACCTGGTGATATGAGTAAAGCTATAAAGACTGTGTTTATCATATATTTTGTAATCGTAGCATTTTAAAATTATTTGTTTTTTGTTGTTATTTCAGTACCCAATTATTTTTATGTGACAATCACTTCAACTGGAATGTTAGTCGGTGATTTTCTGTTATATTTTCTGTATGGTAGATTGCTCGTCTTCTTTAAGCTGTCATAATTGGTCGTCCATTTATCTATTTCAGTTTTGCAGATTTTTTCCCCATCTGTTATCGTTTAATAGTCTTTCTGTGTGTTGTGACCATCTGTTTAAATAGTTATTCTTATTGTCCAATGAAATATTCACTCACGTTGATCTTATACAGTCTGTGTTTGAGTATCCTTTCTTCACACCTGCACGTATTTGCTATCTTAGGTTCAATTTTTAATTGTTCTCTGTTTCTTGACACTGGTCAGTTTTATCAATATTTCCTTTGTTTCATTACATTTTCAAAAAATCTATCTCCCTGTCTTAAGCGTTGGATTTTTCAACATTTGCTTTTGACAGTTTTCTCTTTTCAACCAATTTTAATACGCCCAGGGTCGTCTTTTATAATTTTTTTTCCTTTCTTATATTTGGTTGGGTGGGCAGATGATGTGTACATGTATTTTCTTCCATAGCTTCCTTTATTGCATCCTTCATTCTTTTCACATTAATCTTCAGATTAAGTTATTTTCTAGAGCATTGAATGTATTACTTAAATCAACAGAAGAATGTTCTTCCACTTCCAGGTTTATCTTTAAAAGATCTATTTGAAATCTGGGTTGAAGCTATAACGTTTCAATTTTTAAAATAGTTTTTTAAAATCTCTATTTCATACGTGACTAGTACATGGTCACTATCGAAAGGATGCCAGTGCCTTTTCCATTGGGTCACGGAGGCGCTTATTCACAGAGGTATTCCGGGTAACGACTAGAGGTAAGGTAGGTGGCTTGATGTGTTACATATTTTGAAGGTTGTGTGTGTGTGTGTGTGTGTGTGTGTGTGTGTGTGTGTGTGTATGTGTGCGGGTGGGTGTGTGTGGGTGTGTGTGTGTGGGTGTCAATCTGTCTGTCTGTCTGTCAGTCTGCTCAACGTATGTGGTGTAGCGATAAGGTGCTACAGCGCTGCAGTCAGAAGGCCCAAGTTCGATTTCCGTGTTGGGAAAATTTACATCCAGTATCTCGGTCTTTCTGCTGGGACATCGTATTCCTCTCAGCGCGGGTTAACCTCACAGGTTCGAAGCCCACCTACTAAAATGATCTAAACTGTGTCGACTGAGACGTAAAAACACCTACAATTTTAAGTGTCTGTCTGTCTGTCTGTCTGTCTGTCTGTCTGTCTGTCTGTCTGTCTGTCTGTCTGTCTGTCTGTCTGTCTGATTGCCTGTGTGTCTGTCTGTGTATCTGTCTGTACATCTATCTGTATGTCTGTTTTTTTCGTCCGTCTGTCCATCCATCCATCCGTCCACCCATCATCCTGTCTGTTTCTTTGTTTGTCTGTCTGGATTTCCACAGCATGCAACGAGAGCAGAACGTAAGATCAGAAGAGGCCTGATCAGGAACGACGTCGTCAGAGAGATGGTAGGAACAGCACCAGTCCTACAACACAGAGGACAACTGCCGTGCCGAAGTAGACCGACGAATCTGCAAAAATGATTAATTTTTTTTATATTGTTGTTTACGTGGACGCCTATACTCATTCTGCTTCTTGTGTCAAAGGCAGGAGGACGTATCTGCACTACAAATGGGATATTTCACTATGGCAAAACAGCCGTAACTGAAGGGCCATGCCTATATTTCCAATGGCTGCGCGACGTAACCTAAAATAATTAAAAGTGCAGATACGTCGCTCTGCCTTTGCACGGCAGAGCAGAGAATAAAGTGGCCTGGCTCTCTCACGAGGATGCCTCCCCTACAGCCAGCGCCTACTTCTTTATTATTATTTGTTATGTTTTGTAACGTTTTGTTTTGGTTTTGTTTTTTGTTTGTGTGGGTTTTTCAGTTTGGGGAGGGCGGTTGTTTCTTTGTTGTTTTTGGTTGGGTTTGTTGTTTTTTTGTGTGTGCTTCTATTTGGGAGGGGGGTTATGGGGTAAGAGTTTTACGGCGTTCGCAACTGCAGGGGGTCATGTTCCATCGGCCAGTTGGCACTTCCAGCGTACAACACTAGTTTCTCGGGATGCAGACCAGGAGGAAGACCAAGGCGACGCTCGAGCCACTCTGTCACTCGGCGGCAGACATCATCAGAACACCCAACACGTACGTCACTTCTCCATGCTGCAGACAGACGGCCGTATCTTCCCGCGACGTCCACCGGTTTTGTTTTAGTAAGAGTTTTACAGCGCTCGCAACTTCAGAAGGTCATTAATATAAGCGCTGCCCATCGGTTTCAGCCTAGGCGATCATAAATCAGGCAGCGCAGCCCAAGAACTACACACCTTGCTTGTGGGCTGACACACCGGCCGCTCAGGCTTCGGCCCACAGCAAGCAGTGACCTTCGTAATGATAATAATGATTACAACGGCCACGGCTAGGCGGTCTCTCTCTCTCTCTCTC
>NW_004797419.1:310364-313208 GCF_000002075.1 Aplysia californica
ATCCAGATGACTTGAAAAGCAAACTGCATTAGGCAGAAATAATCCAGTGTCAAAGCATGAGAAAACAACAATTCAAACTGACCGCCGCACCCTGCGTAGGCTTATCACTACTAATGATCTACAAGGTTGTGGGCTTACTACACGGGTGTGTAAGCCCACAAGGAATCTAGGTCAGTAGCGCGCAGGTGGCCTGATTATATGACCGTCTAGGTTTCAGCAGATGGGGGGGGGAAGAGAAATCTTTATTATGCGGCTCGACGCGGTGGAATCTGGAGCTCGTCAGTTTAGGAGAATGTGGAGTTATTGGTATCATTTTAAAGCGTGTTCATGTGTTAATATTTTGATTTTTTAAAATATCCATTTAACTTGAATAAAAGTCGAGATATTTGTGTTTGAAGGAGGTGGGGGTCAATTGGTTACATCGGAAAAATTAGCAAGAAAATGCCCGCCTAAGTTCGGTGACTTCCAATGCTTGAGAGCCAATGGAAACTTAAAATGCATATTTTTTGTACCTTTATTCAGCGTTTTATCCGAAAAAGCAACACATAAATGTGTTTTTTAAATGGAAAAAAGATGTGCTGAGCCAAAAACCAAGATTTTGATAAAACTTGCCAGATCGTCCAAAACATACCGATATCTTCGATTTCATTATTTTGACGAGCGCCCAATTTCACCACAATGCCTCACATAAATATGCAGGAGTTGATGCAATTTGTATGATGCTGTTTATTACGTAACGTTGACATGTTGACGAATCATTATGATATTTTTGCATTGGTGTGCTTGTGTGATATGTGTATTACTATTATACGTAACGTTGATGAATTAGTATAGGCCTACTATTATTTGTGCTTGTGTATTTGTGACATGTTTTGTATTGTGTTAAGTTGATAGATCATTATATTACATCTGTAATTATTTTTTGGGATTTTATGCTATTATATTATAAGCTAATTTCCCCACCTGACCAAAAAAGGGGGAATATCTAGCATCTGCGTTTGTTGCCATTTTTTTGGGGTCCTAGAGTTGCCAAAATTTGCCACAAAAAATAGCGAAAGTTGTCATAAAAGTTGACATTAATTTACAAACGTTCAATTCTCTGTGACGACGTTTATATGTTGTTAGAGGTAACTTAATCTAAAGCACCAGAATTTCAATATGGCCTGTTTTAAGCATTCAGAACATTTGTAGTGTAGCCACATAGAGTGTAAAAATGAAAACAATAAAGGTTTCACAACAGAATGAAATCAAATTTAGAACAGCACATAAACAACCAAAAAAATTAACATATAAGGGCGTGTGTCCACTAATCCGAAGATTGGACGTTTTAACCCTAAACGTGTGTAATTCAAGAAAATGTACAGGATATAACAAGTAAATTATGAAATCACACACAAGGAGTCTACCGGTGTCAGTACATGTATTCTGTTTTCTTGGAGACACGCTCTAACGTAACACATTTATATTTTTTTTAAATGTAGGAATAATATCATGTTAATTGGCTTTACGCTATATAAACACCAAAAGACCCAAAAACAAAAACAAAACAACAACACATCAGAGCAAGAAAAAAAATGAACACACCAACAAATTAAAACACAACAAAGAGAGAAAATTGAAAGACAAACAGGATACGTAGGCCTATAATGATATAGTAAGTAATGTACCTACATTCTTCGCATGAAAATAACTGTACATGGACACCTTAAAATTATTAAAATACATGTCTAATATGTTATAAAGCACATTTTTTGTTGAAAAATGCAGAAATCGAGGCTGCGATTCGGGGACCAAAAAATGCCAAAAGTCGCGGTAGTGATTCGCGGGTCGCGTGCGCAACAAACGCAGATGCTAGGAAGATCTTTTTATTCATATTTATATATCTTATTATTCTTTTTTCCCTGTTCATCCTGCTTTCTTTCTATCCTTTATTTTTATCAATTTACCGAGTACTTCAAAATTAGTAAAATGAGTCTAGTGCGGGCATTAAACTTACATTCATCATGCATATGTGACGTCACAAACCGAGTCTGCGTTATGAACACACTGTAACGAGTGTAAGGACAGTAAAGAGACGAGGGAGAGGGAGAGACAGGGAGAAAGAGAGAGGAGGGTGAGAAAAAGGGAGAAAGATGGGACGAGGGGTAGTGGAGAGGGAGAGAGACTGAGAGAGAAGGGGAGAGGGAGAGACGGAGACAGAGGGAGACAGGGACAGACAGAGGTAGAGTAAACTAGCTGGGGCCCCTTTCGATGAAAGGAATGATCGGTGCTTTAATATCAACTAAATATCGTTGGCCTACTATATTTACACTCTGTTGGAATGGGGAAATAAATCCTGAGAGATGTAAAAAATTAGAAGGTCTAGATCTATACTCTCAAAACAAAATGCACCTCGCGAAATATCACTTCCAGATTTTCTAAAATTACAGAGACAGAAGCGTCGGCCTACAAAAGCGACCGGCGAAATAAAGAAATTTAGATTATTGTAGCAAAACTGTCTCAAAACTGAAAAAAACAAGGACGTCATGATCTGGAGAATATTTTAAAATTTTTTTTTGGCGAAAACCGCATGTCGATCGATGCAGCCATTAAAAAGCCTTTTGAATAGCAAAATTCGGCCACCACAAATAGATAATAGAAGACAGTCAAAGAGAAATGGATGGATAAAGAGAGAGAGACAGACAGACAGACAGACAGACAGACAGACAGACAATTACAAAGACAGAGACAGAGAGAGACAGGGGGTGGGGGCTCACAGACAGACAGACAGACAGACAGACCGACAGACCGACAGACAGACAGACAGACAGACAGACAGACAGACAGACAGACAGACAGACAGAC
>NW_004797419.1:314024-316125 GCF_000002075.1 Aplysia californica
TTTGCTTGGTTGGTTGCTTGCTTGCTTGCTTGCTTGCTTGCTTGGTTGGCTGTTGTTGTTGTTTTGGTGAGGGGTTTTTTTGGGGGGTGTTGAGGTTATATTTTATTTGTGTCTATATTCTGTATTGCTAGGCTCTTCGCCGTTGCACGTAGAAGACCTGAGTTCGAGCCGCAATACCATTTGACTGAGAGCCCAACAGTCTAGCAATTAGACCACCGACGTCACACCACGTAACTCGTATCAAAGAATTTGCAAAATCAAGCTCCTCAGTTTTGACAAGTCATTTTGAAAAGGCAGCAAAATGAAAATTCTGAAACCCTTCTATATGGTTGTGAATGCTGGACAATCACTAAAAACAATGAAAATAAAATAAAGCAACACTAAACAAATGGGTGACAGGGAAAGATCAGGGAAACGTAGCTTTTTTTAAGAGCATCCGAGCAAAGGAATGAATGGAGAACCATGATCGCCGATGTCTGTCGCAGATCTGGCAATGGATGATGATGATGATGATGATTTTGGAAAGTGCGACACAGACAAGGGCGTTGTACCATCGGACGTGTTTCATACCTCCATTGACACAATTTAGATTATCTGAAAAGCGGGCCAACACGGGCTGAGTGAGATACAACATCCCAGTAGAACAGTGGTTTTTAAAAAAAGATTAATAAGTTTTCAAAAACGTTTTTTAAAAAAGATTAAGAAAATGTACCCTACTCGTGAACTGCACCATTTACCGACTCGACACAAACCTTTTTTTATCTGATCATAAGATCGGGTCCGTTTGATCGATGTGCTTCTATTTTAACGCCGATGGACAGAGGTGGTTGCCAGTAGTCTTGTGATTACAACTTGGCAATTTCACTCGAAGGATAAATCATGATCTACCATCATAACTCATGTAATAAATTATTTTTATCCGTCTATGTATCTTACCTAAGGCAGTCTATAACTATGCTCGAAATAAATGATTATTAAGAAGGAAAATAAAAATAAAGAAATAAGATGGACCAAATTTTACACCAGAAAATAATGAAAATGCAAAAACACTTAAAACAAAAATCAGATATGCTGACAGTCAAAATGTAATGAGATTTCTAAATATAAAATGTAATCACTGAAAACATTAATATCTTTGTGGGAAAAATCACTACACTGATGTGTTTGTAGGTGGGATCTCATTGAGAGTTTGTTTGTAGGTGGGATCTCAGTGAGAGTTTTTTTGTTTGTGTGGGTGTGTGTGTGTGCGTGTGTGTGTGTGTGTTCGTCTTTGTTTGGGTTGGGTGTATATGCGTGTCTATGTGTGTCTGTATATGTTATTATTATGTATACAAGTATTTGTGTGTGTGTGTGTGTGTGTGTGTGTGTGTGTGTGTGTGTGTGCTGGGATATGCAATGGATACCAGCCAGTCAACGTGGCTTGCCTCGAGTCTTGGCCCGGTATTATTATTTTTTAACACACATGCAGCAGTAACGTCGGAAGATACCACCATTTTCTTTCTTTCTTTTTGGTCTGGTTGGTTTTTCGCGGTCGGCACGGGATATTGAGGCTTTTCTTCATGCAGCATTCTTATTTCAAATTAAAGCGGCATGGTGGTTAGGAATCAGATATATGGTATGATGATGAATCTGAAGACAAAAGCAGCATTTTTTCACAGAGATCTCTTTTTTTTTTTACCCTATCACTCTGTTCTACCCTGGGACGATGGAAACATATTTGGCACAGCGTAATTTTTTTGAACCAGCGTCCAGTCTCCGCCACACAAGCAGCGATCTCGGCCACACAAGTCGGCCAAACAAGTTGGCCACACAAGTTGGCCACACAAGTTGGCGATTTTGGCCACAGGAAAGTTGGCCACACGAAAGTTGGCCACACGCAAGTTGGCCACACAAGTTGGCCTCACACAAGTTGGCCACACGCAAGTTGGCCATACGCAAGTTGGCCACACAAGTAGGCTACACACAAGCTGGCCACACGCAAGTTGGGCACACAAGCAGCGATCTTGGCCACACAAGTTGGTGATCTTGGCTATGCAAGTTGTGTTGGCCACACAAGTTGGTGATCTTGGCCATGCAAGTTGGCCACACACGTTGGCCACAC
>NW_004797419.1:316517-317661 GCF_000002075.1 Aplysia californica
TCTTCTTCTTCTTCTTCTTCTTCTTCTTCTTCTTCTTCTTCTTCTTCTTCTTCCTCTTCTTCTTCTATAAACTTGGTGGTACGTGTCACCAGCAGGAGACCTGCTTGTCAGAGCCAATCTGAGACTGAGAGGGATACAACATCCCAGCAGAAAGACGCAGATACATGTACACTACACAAATTTTCCCCCTCAAGAATCGAACTCACGTCTTCTGAGGGCAACCGCAAACCTCCGAACCATTAAACCACAGAAGCCAGTGTATTAGGGGTAAAACACAGTGCCTAAAACCGCAATAAATCCAGATATCTAGATAAGAGACCTCAACAGCCAGCCCCAGAGGCCTGCAATAGGAAATTTGGCGGTTTCAAAGCAAAATGAAGACTAAGAAAAAGATGTCACCAAATTCTTCCAAAGAAAAAACATGACGATCTAAAAGGCAACACATTTGGCCCACGTTCAACAATTGCATATTCTTTGGACACCTTGCAGTACAACAGAACGGAAGAGGGTTGGGGTTTGTTGTTGTTTTTTCGTTTGAGGGTGGTTTTTTGGGGGGGGTTTTGGTTTTTTCAGGTGGGTTTTTTTGTTGTTGTTAGTTTAAGTAGACGGCTTTCACTATAGTATATAACATCCTGCTCTTCTTTGCCCCATGGAGTGAAAGGGAATGTATGTTGAATAATACAAACGTTGACTACATAAAAGTTTGTTTTATGTACACATGTACAATCTTTGACAACACGAAAATATGTTGTATATTATACGGTCCTTGCACACATGGGAGTACACAAATGTACGTTGTCATGGCCGAGGCTATTTTCTCTTTATAAAAGCTCCGCTGTGAAGGGGTGCACCATGAGCCACGCAGCAATGTCCAGAATGAATGACAAAACATGAGTCTCTCTAATATCAAGTGATCGTCCAGCAACCATCCCACCCCTCTCCATCCTCATCCTCAAATCACCCCATCCTCCACACCCAAAGAATTATATCCTTCGTTTGGCTCAAATGGATTCAAACGGTGCGCCCCAATGTGAATCAAAAGAACGTCAGAGAACACTGGGGAGAGGCAAATGGAAAAGGGGGGAGATTATAGATAGATAGATAGATAGATAGATAGATAGATAGATAGATAGATAGATAGATA
>NW_004797419.1:319118-320348 GCF_000002075.1 Aplysia californica
TCTCTCTCTCTCTCTCTCTCTCTCTCTCTCTCTCTCTCTCTATCGCTCTCTCTCTCTCCCTCTCGCTGTCTTTCTCTTTCGATGCTCATTTGATGCACTCCGTAATATCCATTTCCAGTCTTCCCCATAACATTTCCTGTCTAAAGATCACTGAAAATAACAATGTTCACAGAACAAAAACAAAGACATGTACCTTTCTTATAAAGATTTACATGAAGTTTAATTTTCTACTCAAGTTCGATATCAGTATTCTCTTTCCTGAACTATTCAAATAACTGCGTAAAACGCACAAAACAGAGGAAGAAAGAAGTAGTAGAACCAACTAGCGGCGCCCTCCAATCACCTGCAGAATCTATTCAAGTTATGTTTCAAATTTTACCTGTTATTAACAAATGACCAAAGACATAAACCTGGACACCCCCCCCCCAATACATACACACACATGCACACACACACACACACACACACACACACACACACACACACACACACACACACACACACACATCCAAGACCCCCCTCGACTGCCCCCGGACAGGTGGCCACCTACACACCTTGGGGGTCCGACTCACATGTCACTGACCAGCACAAGATTCAACCTCTATCCTATTGTGCAAACTTTTCGATTTTATATAACTTCCAACTTTCATAACGTGTTTATGTTTTGGTGGGGGGGGGGGCGGTGCGAGCAGAGACACGGTGTGTATAAATAGGGTCTCCAGGCAAAGGTTTAGAACAAGTAACAAGCACAGTCTAGCAATACCCGCTGCCTGCCACACAAGTAATAATAGGTAAGTTTTCATACTTTGGTCAATGTTCCAAACAAAGTTTTTCTCACATGGTCAAATTTTCTATAATACAAGCATTCATCATAAAGTCAAATGTTCAAAGCATAAATTTTTCCCACCACCATCATAAAGTGCCAGATCTGAAACACACATTGGTGAGCACGGCGTTCTTCATTCATTTTTACTTTCGAATGCCTCAAAAAAATCTCAACATCGATCTGTTCAGGTTTTCCATATACATGTAACTTTCTCTGAGTCAACCCCTGTTTCGTTTGCCTTTCTCATAATATTGTTCAACATTCAACATATAATATTCTTTTGTCTATATTCCGATGTTCAACATATACGTTTTAACACATTGTTCAATCTTGTTGTTGTTGTTGTTGTTGTTCTTCTTCTTCTTCTTCTTCTTCTTCTTCTTCTTCTTCTTCTTCTTCTTCTT
>NW_004797419.1:321662-322852 GCF_000002075.1 Aplysia californica
GTAGTAATATCATCATCATCATCTTCTTCATCATCATCACCACCATCACCATCACCACCACCACCATCATCATCATCATCATCATCATCATCATCTTACAGGACTGGGAGCTCCGCCGGTATGAAGCCACCAAGTGGGTCGCCACAAACGCCACTGCCATGAGCCGAGATACCGTGAACAGCGACATGTTCCACAAACTCTTCCTGTACATCAGCGGGAACAACGTCAAAGGTAACTCACGACACAACCGTATCTATCTATCTATCTGTCTGTCTGTTTGTCTGTCTGTCTATCTATCTATCTATCTATCTATCTATCTATCTATCTATCTATCTATCTATCTATCTATCTATCTATCTATCTATCTATCTATCCGAAACAACAAGAAGTAGATCTACCAAGTCCTACGCGACCTTGCCCTTAGCGAACTTAATCAGCATCATCAGTTGGGTGACGACTATTGCAATGTCTTAAAATCATACTGTGTGTACGTTTATAATACTCACCAAATGTGGGGAAATTCGGTCATGAAATAAAAGAAGCCTGAGGAATCATGTATTTCATGTTGTTATTTTTTAAGATGGCCGCTGTTTCATTAGCAGCCGTAGGAAGAGCTTATTTAATAAAGAACTCACTATATGGTTTTTATCTCGGGTTCTTTGTTGGGAAAATGGGTCCCAGGGTCACGCCGTCCGTACCTCTGTGACACTCACAGGTAAATGGTCTTATCAGACTCTGTCACGAACCTCTTGTTGTATATACCCTAGGGATTTTACCCATGGCGAATCAGAAGCTCAGAACTTGAACCATAGACTTGTACCAATAATATCTAAGACCGTGCACGTATCTCCGGCTTACCATGGAGCATCATTAGACTCAATTTGGAAAGGCTAAGAGAGAGAGAGAGAGAGAGAGAGAGAGAGAGAGAGAGAGGTTGCACGTGCACTCGACTATAAATAGCGAAACTGGTGTTTTGCTCTTCATTTGCGCGTCCAGGGCGATGTTTCTATAGAGGTAAAAGAGTGGAGGGCGTGACAGTGCCCTGTCTAGGATATTGTCATGATTTTAATTCCGTGACTTGCACAGGTAGGTGGTGGAAAACCCAGGATAATTTTTTTTCTGAGAGAACCCGGGCAAAAAAGTGAATGGCGAAGCACGATCGGCATGGAGGAGGAGGAGGAGGAGGAGGA
>NW_004797419.1:323137-324736 GCF_000002075.1 Aplysia californica
GAAGAAGAAGAAGAAGAAGAAGAAGAAGAAGAAGAAGAAGAAGAAGAAGAAGAGGAGGAAGAATTACGCTGTCCCTTTATCTGTCCAGAGGAAATACTAATACCTTGTGGCGGTCATTCTGTCTCAGTTGTCCGTGAACTGAACGGTGCGCGTGTACTGGTGACGTACTGTCGTGAGAGATATTTGCATTTGTGTGCATGGGTTGAAACGACAACGTGCGAATAATCAATCACGTTTAATTGTTTGGGGATTTCTGAACGATATTATTCCCACGCTGTGTGATATTTTCTTAAAATAGTTTTTTAAGATTCGTCTTGTTTTGTCTTGCTCAGGGTTCTTTTGTAGTTTTGTTCGGGATTGCTTTTTGTTTGTTGTTTTTTGTTTGTTTGTTTGTTTGTTTGCTTGCTTCTTTGTTTGTTTGTTTTTTGTTTGTTTGCTTAGGGAACAGCAGGTGCCTTCGAACATAAAACATCAAACTCACATGTATCACGAATATTAACAATATCATTATACTTATTGTCATCATAATCATCATTATTGTCATTAATAAAATTATTTTCATAATCACTATCATTGGCATTCTTATCATTATTACGATCATTATCATTTTTCTACGCCACCCACCCAACCCCCAGGTGTGAAGATCCCAATGACCGCCCCTGTAGCCACACAGGTTATCCACGGAGCTGGACCTAACTGTGAGAGCGACTTCGTCATGCACTTTATGTTGCCTCACGCTTACTGGCCGTCTCCGATACAGCCCAAAGACGCCTCAGTTTTCATTGCAGAGATGCCTGCTATGGATGTGTATGTGAGGTGAGCATCGTGCCTGGAGAGAAAAACTTTTTATGTAGATGTTTTAACCACCCCCCCCTCCCCCCACCCGCCAATCGGCACAATTTTGACCATTTGGGGAGCGGGCTTCGAGCCCGTCTGTCACGGACGGGGTCAACCCAGCAGAGAGGGATTCAACATATCAAGAAAAAGAACGAAACACTGGAAAATAATTCTCCCCACTCGGATCTCCTGCGTGCGACAGCGAAGCGCCTGACCACCGACGCCAGTGACTAACGTACAAAGATTTCACGCGCAATAGGCTGGCAAAACTGTCATAATATCTAATAGGTTTTATCTAATAATAAAAAAAATAATAGAAAGTTTGAGAAGTGATAATAGTGGACAGACAGAACAGGCGGTAGATAAAAGACAGAAAACAGACGATGGTTTATTGCTGAAATAAGACAGCGTAGACAGTCACAAATTGGAATATAAGAAAGAGACAAAAATGAATTTCCTTGCACACTTGAATCGACGTAAAGGCCCTGGATATCTTGCACTCACTGGAAAAATAGCAGGCAAAAGAGGCAGAGGTAGATCAAGAACAACTTAGAGGACCTGAACAGACGGGCGACGAGCGCTGCTGATGTTTGCTTCAGATCTGAATTTTAGAAACGATGAAAAAAGAAAAGAAAATGATAGATGTTTTATTGCAGAGACTATAAGAAACATAACATTTGAGTTTGTTAAAAAACAAAGACGTTGGGCTTTTGTCCTTCAATGATAACGAACTTTGTTTAACAGACACGAGTTAGCAGTTCG
>NW_004797419.1:324836-326835 GCF_000002075.1 Aplysia californica
AGAATAATAATCTAATAAATGGTATATAATTAAAATGCATTAACTATCATAGACAGTAGATATCATAGATGGTTTATTGCTGAAATAAGACAGCGTAGACAGTCACAAATTGGAATATAAGAAAGAGACAAAAATGAATTTCCTTGCACACTTGAATCGACGTAAAGGCCCTGGATATCTTGCACTCACTGGAAAAATAGCAGGCAAAAGAGGCAGAGGTAGATCAAGAACAACTTAGAGGACCTGAACAGACGGGCGACGAGCGCTGCTGATGTTTGCTTCAGATCTGAATTTTAGAAACGATGAAAAAAGAAAAGAAAATGATAGATGTTTTATTGCAGAGACTATAAGAAACATAACATTTGAGTTTGTTAAAAAACAAAAACGTTGGGCATTTGTCCTTCAATGATAACGAACTTGGCTAACAGACACGAGTTAGCAGTTCGAATCCGAGAGGTTGAAACACTGGAATGCCCCCTCCCCCCTCTACCTCCCGAAAGGGGTGTCCCTCACTAGTTTATGGCACAGCAAATAGCAAACAGCAAACAGCAAATTTCTACGGACACTGTAGCCTCCATCTCTGGGAGTTTACGCGCAGTCTTACCGTAATCATTCTATTCTGAGCGATCTGAGCATACTTGCTAGACACATCATCTTTATTCTATTTACTGCTAATCCATCTAGATTATCGATTACAATTTACTTTCTTCTCTCGTTGGCCCACTAGTGTCGATCTGCGCAATGTCTATTTACAGAACTCACGTGACCCCTACTTGACCAAAAAAGCTGGCGTTGTCGATCTAAATGCGGACATGAGCATAATTATTATTATCAAATCATAGATACAAACGGTGGGAGCCTAATTATGATTTACGTCAAAGCCGACTCAATTAAGGATTTACCGTTGATGCCAATGTATGTACGCAAGCTGCTTAACGCCCAGCTTTCACACTTGACAGTTAGCGTTTTACGTCACCATCTACACAATTAAGGCGAGTATGGTGTTGCTCGAGTACGCGAGTCGATGTGAGGCCACATAATGTTTTTGAGATCGATGTTTTAATGTTCTAAGTCACCATCCACTCAATCCAGACTAGTGCTTGCCAACTCGTACGGTATCGCCCGCTGCTGCGCGATTTAGTCATGTCGGTGGGCGGTGGGGATGACCCTGGTAATGACTGCTGATATTTACTACCCGGCTTAGAAATACGTGTTCGTGTAAGAGGGCGGTATATATTAGTATATATAAGAGCCAGCCTCTTAATTCTGACAAAAGTGTTTGCTGACTAGATCTATTTTCAAAAAAGGTCGACAAGCACTCTAAGCACTCACTGGTCTGAATAATCGGAGACGGGCGTTCATTCAGAACCCAGGTCTTTAAATACCATAACAAAACTGAAAATTGACGAAAAATAATAATTTTAAGAACAGGTTAAAAAAAAAACAGAACAAAATTCACATTTGCTTTAAATGTGCGCGAGTCCCGTTATACCCAGTACACTCTGCCAACTTGAATCCTTTGATTCAGTTGAGGCCGGCTACATGTTCCTTCACTGAGGGGCAAAACCTGCCATTTTGGCACAATTTGATTAAATCCTCCCAAAACAAACATGTTTATATATTTGGGTGAATTTGATCAAACTGTACCAAATGACAGATTTTTCCCTTCCATGGAAGAAATTCTGGCTGACCCCGACTCAGTTTGCTGACTTCGATTGGTAGTGTTCACTGGGTATAAGAATAAGCTTTTGTCAGCTAATTGAGCAATTCTGTATGTCTCCTGGGATGTTATACCCCTCTCCGCATGGGTTGGACCTGGCATGTAGGGTCAAAGTATCCTGCCTCCAAAATACATAAATTGTGTCGCTGAGGGCGTAAAACGTAACACAATCTACAATACATATTCTGTCTGTGGTATACAGATCTGTTGTCACGATCCCAGGTATCTCTCTCTCTCTCTCTCTCTCTCTCTCTCTCTCTCTCTCTCTCTCTCTCTCTT
>NW_004797419.1:328317-330397 GCF_000002075.1 Aplysia californica
TTACATGAACAAGTGACTGAACTTATTGTAATGTTAACAACAACAAAATTATTACTCAGCAATCAAGGGGAGAAAACCTCGAAATGATAGCGCAACTTTCGATTACTTCCTTTTTTCTGGGTTATTTTCCGTTTCTTCTTTTTCTTTAATTACATTCAGCTGCAGGTAATTTTCTGAAAGCTTTCGCCTGCAAAATCAATGTAATTCATTGAGAATGAGATGAACAGACTTGTCAGACAAGACACGCATGCCTCTGGCTATGTTCATTCCACGCTCCGGTGTCCTTTTTCTGAAAGTAGTGAAGTCAGGAATTATTGTCGAATGAGCCAGGACGTATCGAATGTCACAACAAGCGTTGAGATAGCCAAATTATAACACAGACAGATAATTGGACTTGTAAGTGAGAAATGGCAGACACAGAGAGTTGAATACTTCTCTCAACGAATGCTTGATCCGTCAGCGAAAGGACAGGATGCTCGTTGCGTAATTAATTTTGTTTGTTTCTGGCGTTGCTATGTATCTGATTTTACACTCTAATTGTTCCGATGCATGCTTTGTTGACAATATTTCTTTCTTTTTTTCTTTTTTTAATATTTTTTAAAACATATTATTGAACATGTTACCAATAAAAAAAAACTAATGTAAATCAGTCAGCATAGACTTGACTCCTTTAAAAAAATGATTAGATCTATATGTCCGATTTTGTTTAGGTTCTTGTTTGTTTGTTTTTGTATGTTTTTGGCTGCTTTTTTACCGGGGGGGGGGGTTGTTGTTGTTGTTGCTTGGTGAATTTAGGCCGTTGTAAATATGTTACGCCCCCTTACACACATTTTAGATCATTTTGGAGGCAGACTGCTTTGTGCTGCCGGTCACGACTAACGAGCTGAGTGGGATACAACATTCCAGAAGACAGACGGAGATACTTGACAAAATTATGGCTTCCCTTCTTGAGAATTGAACTTACGTTTTCTGTAAGCAACAGTGAATAGCATTAACCATTGCACCACTACCTCTCGACTATCCCTCGAGTATTCAACCCAACTTATTAATATGTAAGCTGTTCGAATATTTCCATCTCTCTACAGTTGTTCGAATATTTAGATCATTCCACATGTATTTCAACCCCACTCCAACGGTTCGAGTCCTTATTAACCCCCCCACCACCCCTGTGCCAAATGCACAAGATCCAGGCCAGATAGTAGAGGTGTGCCCATTCGATTTTGCTATTCAACATTCATTATTTTTGCACTATTCACAACTATTCGAAGAGTGTCGGAGCAATTCGGATGTTCTGTTATTTTATTTTTTTTAAACAGAAAATGGATTTGTATCTCATTTTTCTCAAACGTAGTTACATTGGAGCACGTTATATCTCAAATCGTTGAGATAAATATAGAAATATTCTTTATTTGATGGTTACAAGACAGAGTGATTAGAGGAGCCAACAAGAGATACAAAATATCCCTCTAGAGACCTCTACAGAATATCCCTTATATTCACTCGTCACACCATAGCTCAAGCAAGGGCAGTAGTTGACTCTTGAAGCGGAGCGAATGTTATTTTTTTAGAAGTTAGCTGTCGCAATAAGCTCCCTTTTCCTCAGGCTATTCGAAATTCGAAGGGCTATGAACGGTGACGTCATATCACCACACTCCACGTCTGCACCGCGACAACAACACATGCGCGCTCAGTGACTGGTGCTGCGAAAGTGATGGACTTACAATTCGATGGCTCTTCGAATAGCGGAAGTTAGATCTGGGCGTAGCGTGTATAAGAAAAAACCATTTGACGGGGATTTGAATAGCTAAAGAATGTTGAATAGCGGAATTAGTTAGGTCTGGGCCTATCATAGTATTATACACCCCCGGGGCAGTGCCACTGACTGAAGTGTCTTTAGGCCATTCCCAAAGGGGGAACATTTCTCGTTCAGGCATAGTAGAATTGTAAATGGGCTGACTCATGCCACGCTCATAACTGTGCTTGTTCTATAACAGGAAATTGCTGCCTTTTCTGTCCTGATCCTTACTATTGTCATGTTCCTCTACTTCTTTTGTATGTTTGTCACTCTCTTGTGACCTGC
>NW_004797419.1:330497-330830 GCF_000002075.1 Aplysia californica
GAAGCAGACCTTGTGCTGTTGAAGCTAGAGAGGTGAGCTGTCTAAGTCTGATTCCCTGTAAAGACTTCTCTGTTGACACCCACCCCTTGGCACTCATATGACCTTATGCAGTTGCGAGCGCCGTAAAACCTTCTACCATTTTAAAAAAATGTGTATTATACAAGGAAAAAACATTCGACATAGGTGTTCGAATAGCATGAATAGTGAGCTCACGCTTCGAAGCTTCGATGAATTACTGTTTCCTCAAAATCGCATAGCACTACCATTACTACCAGTCACCTGTAACCGGGAACCTTACGCCGGAGAAAATGTACTCTAAGGTATCGAATAAAC
>NW_004797419.1:330993-333044 GCF_000002075.1 Aplysia californica
GGTAGCACATTCAACCGCATACTCCTGTACTAGTAGGAACAAATCTGTTTTATTTTTCCTTCAGTAAATAAAAGAACAAGAGATCATGAAATTTTAGTGATTTCAGTCAGTTACTGTGACACCTTTTCCCATTTAGGAACAAACCAGTTTCATTAAAAAATAGAAACCAGTTTACAAAAGTTTTTAAAATGCATAGAAAATTGAGGTAGTCAACCCGGTACCAGTACTAATACTGAGGGTAATTTGCCATTTACACACAAAAAAAAGTTTTATTGAGATATCTAGATTCTAGATATAATGTTTCACATGATTGTCGGTCGCGACAAGCTGGAAAATAATAAAGGAGGGGTATGGAATAAGGAGTGGTGGGGTGCGGAAAAAATCTGAAAATTAATAAGCTTGGGGGGGGGGGAGGGGGACGCTTATTCGATACTTTAGACTTAAAGTAGTTAAAAGGGGTGCGTCGTGCACCGCCTTGCTACCGGGCCTGCAAAAGGATGTATACGGAGTTCACCGAAAACTAGCCTAGTTTTTGGTTCCACCCCAGTGTATCTAGGTCAGAGCTGCCACACCGCACCAAAGCGAGACAACAGACGCCTCAGGGTAGCCTAGTACTCGCTAGAAAAACCGGGCTGACTCAAAATGAGCTTTGTTCCAGTTCATTCATCTACCATCACTAAGGTCGTATTAGGCGTTTGTGTCGGAGTCTTACTTTGCGTTGAGGGGGCAAGTTTCGTAAGCTATATAATGTGTATCTGGAGGGTGAACATTAAATGGGCGAATTACGAGCTTGCGTCCAACCGACATATCCTAAGTTTCGTCGCATTTACCACCGTTCTAAGCCCCACTTCCTCCGAGTTGCCCCGATTTGCTTAGTCCGCCCCCGTGGGGAGGTATTCAAACCCAAACAGCCACAGCGGGACGCCGTGACAGAATATCCACCACCGCATTATACCCACCCCTCGGGACTATCTCCCTCAGCACGTAGGCCAGTCTTACCTGGTCCATGTATCAATAAAGATGGATAAAGCCTTGTTCTAAGTCATACCGGATATAAGCCGTCAAATTGCCTGTTGGGGTATTTTCATCCCTTTACAGTTTCTTGAGTACTTTAATTTAAATGTCTGCAGTAGTCTCTGTCATAATGACTGTCTCGAGGTATACCAAAATATTGTTTACTGTCATTATTATTATTATTATGTGTTTGCATTCTCACATCCCGTAGTAAGTTTGTGTACGACACCCCGACATCAATTCGCTTTTTGTGTTTGTTACTCTGTCTTGTAACATATCTAATTATTCTCGTATGTGGGGCAACGTGGTGAAATCAGGCGCTCGTCAAAATAATCAGAGTGAAGACACTGGTATTTTTCCGCATGTTTGCACATTTATCGAATTTTTGTTTTTTGGCTCAACGCTTTTCGTGCCCAAAAACGAACTCATTTCTGTGTGGATTTTTATTGAAAAACGCTGATTAAACGCGAAAATAATGTAGTTTTTCAGTTTCCAGGGACTGTCAAGCTAATAAAATATTTAGTCTTTGGTGGCCATGTTCTCACTAATTTGACTTCTGAAACCAGGTTACCCCCCTTCATTCGCAAATGTCTTGAGTTGTATCCAAGATAAATGGATATTGTTTTCTTCCAAAGCAAGGCTTAATGAATAATCTTTAAAATTATACCAATAACTCTAAATTTTCAAAAATTGAGGAGAGCCTGATTCCCCCGCGTCGTGACACTTATGTGCTTGCACTCTCACATCCCGTAGTATGTTTGTGCCAGATACCCTGACATCAATTCGCTTTTTTGTTTGTTTGTTACTCTCTTGTAACATCTCTTATCCTCGTCACTTGCGTGACCTAATTGTGTTACAAGTGAGCAAAACTGTTACTAAAATCTGAAAGAAAGTAATAGGTAGCCTTCCTGATTTAGTAAAACCCAAACCTACACAAATATCAGAGATACATTTTTTTAAAAATTAATTATCCACACTGTTAGCTATTGTTAATTTGTTGGGGGGTTTTCTTTTCGACGGTAAACGTTATCCCCCCC
>NW_004797419.1:333684-335429 GCF_000002075.1 Aplysia californica
CCACAGACCAGCAAACCGAATTGATCAAGTAGATTGGATTCAAGCTATTTGCACATATTCGCCCCAATCTTTGCTCACACACTACACAAACTGTGCGTCAGCTCTTAAAAAGAGTAATTCATTGAAATCCCACAGCTTGGGCACAATATACGTCTTTTCTCCTGCCCCCGGCAGAAGTCTTCGAACTTTCAACTTCTTTCAATTCCTTCCGGAAAAATGCTGGGTTGTTTTTTATACAACATCTCAGTTGGCTGTGTAGTTAACTTGACTTGTGAACTGAACCAAATGTTCGTATTATTATGCTTTGTCTTTTAAAATTATATTGCTGTCGTCCTTTGACTTGATCATACAATTTATAGATCTAGATTTCTATCATCATCAACTAGTGCCAGATCTGCGACAAACATAGGCGACCATGGTTCCCCATCCAATCCTTTGCTCGGATGCTCTTAAAAAGCTACGTTTCCCTGATCTTTCCCCTCTACCGATTTGTTAAGGTTTCCTAAGTAGGTTGCTCTGGACCTACCCCTGCCTCGTTTACCTTCAATTTTGCAGGTGAGATCTACGTGTTCAAGACCTTTATGCCTACTTAGGTGTCCCAAAAACTGCATTCGTTGTTTCCTGATTGTTTTTAACAGTGAGCGTCCCACGTGGGGTTTATCAAGCACTACCTCATTTGATGTCTTTTCCTTAGACGATATTCTTAGCAGTCTCCTAAGAATCCGCATTTCTGTTGCTTCTATTTTATTTTCACTTTCTTAAGTGATTGTCCAGCATTCACAGCCATTTAAAAGGGTTGACCAAACATAGCATTTCAGAACTTTCATTATGGTAGTCATTGAGATGTTTCTTTTTTTTCAAGATTGGGCTCATTTATTGAAACTAGCCTTGGCCTTTGCAATTCTCCGTTTTATTTCTGAGGAACATTTGGCATAATATATTATATATCCTAGATATTTGAACTGTTGAACATATTTGATCTTTTCGCCTTTGCTACCGAGATTACAAAATATGATTAACAGCTTTTTTGGATATTACCATGCATTCTATTTTCTTTACAATGAGCAATAATCTTTTCCTTTCACTTTCTGTTACAACAGTATCTAAAAGCGATTAGCGATTAAAGGTCTTTTTCTGAGTCTGCTATTAAAACTATGCCTTCGACATATCTGACGTTATCAATATTTTCGCCATTCACTTTGAGACCTCTGGTAACATAACACATCCTTGCCCCACTCCTCTTCTAATCTGCTTATATTCACTGTAATCTCTATTAACTCGTACAACAGCGTTTTCATCCCAGTACAAATTCCTGATTGCTATAAAGGATAAAAATGCCTCTCTCGACTATACAGTACACAGTGGGCCTGGCCGAGCAGAATTATTAAATTTGTTCACCGCACACCAAGGTTAGTGGGTAAAGCGGGGGAGAGAGGGAGTTGTGCAGGTAGCGGTGGTTGGTTTGAAGGTGAAACACCATGACCAAACAAAATCTGGACTTAGGGCGAAAACATAGAGAACGCCGATTTCGGAGACTGACTCAGTAAGCGGCGATAGGTATAAAAATTCTCTTATGATTTCCAACTTGCCCCACATAGAGCTGGCCGACTGCAGGCGGCTTTAAACTCGGATCGGAGTTGTCGGCTTTATCGGAATCCAAACTAGGCTACATTCTTATAACGCCGAAAAACTGGGAAGGGCGTCTCGCTGTCAACTCACCACCGCAGTGCTTTCTTGTCGTATTT
>NW_004797419.1:339019-342809 GCF_000002075.1 Aplysia californica
GGGGGGTGTAGGGAGAAAGTGGAGAGGGGGAGGGAGCGATTACAGCGAACTATAGGCGAATTCAAAGTTGAAAACCACAGATACAGGGTGCATGGAAGTGGAACCAAATTAGAAAACTAACATTAATGTATTAATCCGCAGACAGGAGAAAGAGGCTAAAACAGCACCTAGACATGGATGGCTGGTGCCTTTATAAATACATTTTTTGTAGTCAAGGTATGTTTTCCACACAAATAGGGTAACTCTGATTGACACTTTTTTAATTGGGTCAAAGAGAGGAGTGAACTATATGACTTGTTATTCACTATCTTTGATAATGTGCAGTAAAGCGTAAATGCTACGAGTATGTGGGGCGTGTTCCGGTTGGCCTATTGCATCTAATGATACCACAAGGGCTGTTACTGTACTTTAACCTTCCAGAGAAATTCTATATTATATTCGTGTCGTTCATGACGGACAGTTATTATTTGCGTATGTGTGCCTGTGTGTGTGTTTGCGATCAAACGTGAAAGATGCACAAATCAAAAATATTTCGAGTTATTTTCTTTCTCATCCTGTGGATTCTTCTTCTGGTCATCATCACCAACACATCTACGTATCTGTTGCCGAGATTCACGATGTGGAGTAGGAGTATTCAAACTTCAGATGAATCAGTTGGTGGTTTTCGGTTCCAGGCAGAAAGAGACAACAAAAAGTCAGGTCATCAGTCCAGTCATGTCACCAGAGTAAGAACTAAACAATTACATTCTGAGTCGGAAAGTACTACTTTAAGAAATAGTATCGTGTCTGATAAAACTAACAACCCATCTTCGAATGATGTCCCAAACAAGAATGATGCACCATTGGTGAATGACATTCCGTTTAGGACCAACAAAAAAGCCCACGTCTTGGTGTCAAAATATGCGTCTTCTAATAGAACTATCCCTAAGACAACGGAAAAGGTCTTGGTCGACAAACTAGACTCACCCCGTTATCGTCTCCCCTTTCGCATCAATGACAATGCACCAAATAAGGACGAGGATGAGAAATATCTTATCTACCGTTGTGATGATGGATTCATGAAAGGCTGCGGAGGTTGGACTGATAGGCTTAAAGGTATACTAACCGGCTTCATCATTGCTAATCTAACTGGTAAGTGCAACCGTTGTTGTTGTTATTGTTGTTGTTGTTGTTGTTGTTGTTGTTGTTGTTCTTCTTCTTCTTCTTCTTCTTCTTCTTCTTCTTCTTCTTCTTCTTCTTCTTTTTGTTTGTCTTGTGTCTTGATTTTGGTGCCTATGTTTGTAGGTTACGTAAAAATGTATTGGCATGATGCAAATTGTTATGTTTCAAGAAACAAAGAAACAAGAAATACAGAACAAGAGAAATGGGAATTGTTTAGCCGGTGATGATGATGATGATGATGATGATGATGATGATGATGATGATGATGATGATGATGATGATGATGATATATTTTCTGGAAATACAACAAGGTCTTAACTGTTTTAATACCTTCTTTATACAATGATGATGATGATAAGTGTTTTCTTGGACTCTAATGGTTTTTAGATCCTTTTGAGTTGGGGTTTTTTTGTGTGCCTATCCTGTTCGTGCACTCTACACTTCAGTGTGAACATTTCCTCATTTCCTTACCACGTCGGGACGATGGCAACCACCTTCCTAGTGCTGTATCTTACATGGAAACTGGTAAGGTATCAGAACAACCTTTCGTTTTTGCGAATCTCTTAATGTGTGCCCTAAAGGACTTCGTCTTAAACTGTTAAGTCCATTCACGGTTCCATCCTTCCACACGGTCTGGCACTCCATCCTACGTCAGTGCTCCCGTCAGTTGTAGAAGCTTATCAGTAATCACCACCACCAGACAATCTCTAAGCTCCACAGCCAGATTGACCCTATTCTAGAGTTCAAACCATTGGACAGAGGCACCGTCAGGAATCTCAACACTCTTTCTTCCAAACTTCACTCCACTAACAACAAAAATGTAACAATTTAACTTTAAGGAACACGACAACTCTAAGGAAACATCCAGCTCGTCCCTCTCGATACACAGTCTCCGCTCCGGGCACTCTGGTAAACCTCGCCAACGCAACACAACACTCCTCACTCACGGCAAACGACACATCCAAGACGTTCCCCTCCACCTCACCCAAAGCCTCCTGCGGTATACACATCTCTAGCAATACGACAGTTTCCACCACATCGCCTCCAAACTTGGATCCCCCCCCCCCCCCACAGTCCCATGTCAACGCAGATCACCTTCTCCAGCTCCACCCGTACATAGCGAGACTCACACACCCCAACTGCATCCCTCGGTTCGGTGTGCTTCAGCCACCTATATGCCCTGACACCCGCCTCTCCTCTCTGGACCTCAGTGCCAGTCTCCTGCAACAAGTCTCCGGCACTCCCGTGGTTCCTGAAGCATTTAATGTGGACCCCTTGATGCGCACACCCTGTGCTCTTGGAACCATTTCTTGTGTCACACACAATCTCATTACCCTTCATTACCATCCTACCACGCTTCCACCTCCACACCTCATTTCTACTCTGCCTGGCACCCCTCAACCTCTTTGCCCCCCCCCTTTCTCCCCCCACCTTACTCCCCTCTCAGCGCGCACCCACTTCGGCCCCGTCCCCTCTACCTCAGCCTACAACTACAGACAACGTCGTCAATCTCTCCTCTCTCCCCCTCACCTCTGCCCATATTAGCGTTCTATCCAAGGGCAGCGGCTTCTGCCCCACTCAAAAAAAACTTCCATCTTTTCCAGTTCATCAAGGACACCAAAGAATATACCCGCCGCTGTAGATTCTTAGAATACTTCGCTGAAGTGGACTCTCTCCCCCGCTCCGATATTCTCCATAAACTCTATGTCAAGAGTAACTGGACCCCCCTCCCCCCTCTTCCGACCGCAATGCTGCCCTCGGCGTCTATTGCGACAGCATCGAGAAGTCGGAACTCAATAGCAAAATAAAAGACGGAAACAAATTTCACATCTCCAAAGACAACTTCAATAGAGCACAAAGAAAAGCTCTCCATGAACTTATGCACAATAATAATCTCACTATCCGTGAGGCTGACAAAGGTGGTTCCCTTGTGGTCATGAACACCAGCGACTACAAACACGCAATAAACACCATGCTAAACAACCTCACCCTCTACAAACCATTCACTTCAGACCCAACTTCTTCTCACCTTCGGGCTATCCATAAACAAATCCGTACCTTGGAACAACTTAGAGTGATATCCCCCGAAATACACAGGAGTATTCTTCACGGTGAGGTATCCTGCCCTCACTTCTACGGCTTCACAAACCCAGAAAACAAGGCTCTATCCTCCCTCCTTTTAGGGGTATAGTTTCACAAACCAGAGGCCCTTCCACTAGAGCCTCCTGCTGGCTAGACAGCATTATAAAACCCCTGATCCCCGACTTCTGCGGCAACCATTGGGTCAAGGACAACTTACATGTCCTTCAAAAAATTAAAACACTGAATGAAAAAAGACAAATAACAGACAACACCAACATTTTGGCCATTGACTTTGTGGACATGTACAACATCCCACACAAAGAAGCAGTCGAAGCCTGCCACGTAGCCCTCTCTAGCCTCACCACATACACCCAATGTCAAATAATAGAAATTTGTAAACTCATGGAACAAGCCCTTACACTAAACAACTTCTCCTTCAACGACCAAAATTTTCTTCAACTCACAGGAACAGCCATGGGAACACCTGTAGCTCTTTCCTATGCCAACATTTTCGTGGCAGAATTCTGGGGTAAAAAAAATCGCCCCC
>NW_004797419.1:342909-346439 GCF_000002075.1 Aplysia californica
TGATGATGATGATGATGATGATGATGATGATGATGATGATGATGATGATGATGATGATGATGATGATATATTTTCTGGAAATACAACAAGGTCTTAACTGTTTTAATACCTTCTTTATACGATGATGATGATGATGATAAGTGTTTTCTTGGACTCTAATGGTTTTTAGATCCTTTTGAGTTGGGGTTTTTTTGTGTGCCTATCCTGTTCGTGCACTCTACACTTCAGTGTGAACATTTCCTCATTTCCTTACCACGTCG
This sequence comes from Aplysia californica, assembly GCF_000002075.1. Lineage (NCBI taxonomy): Eukaryota > Metazoa > Mollusca > Gastropoda > Aplysiida > Aplysiidae > Aplysia > Aplysia californica. The sequence continues at coordinate 343,170 of NW_004797419.1, forward strand.
GGACGATGGCAACCACCTTCCTAGTGCTGTATCTTACATGGAAACTGGTAAGGTATCAGAACAACCTTTCGTTTTTGCGAATCTCTTAATGTGTGCCCTAAAGGACTTCGTCTTAAACTGTTAAGTCCATTCACGGTTCCATCCTTCCACACGGTCTGGCACTCCATCCTACTTCAGTGCTCCCGTCAGTTGTAGAAGCTTATCAGTAATCACCACCACCAGACAATCTCTAAGCTCCACAGCCAAATTGACCCTATTCTAGAGTTCAAACCATTGGACAGAGGCACCGTCAGGAATCTCAACACTCTTTCTTCCAAACTTCACTCCACTAACAACAAAAATGTAACAATTTAACTTTAAGGAACACGACAACTCTAAGGAAACATCCAGCTCGTCCCTCTCGATACACAGTCTCCGCTCCGGGCACTCTGGTAAACCTCGCCAACGCAACACAACACTCCTCACTCACGGCAAACGACACATCCAAGACGTTCCCCTCCACCTCACCCAAAGCCTCCTGCGGTATACACATCTCTAGCAATACGACAGTTTCCACCACATCGCCTCCAAACTTGGATCCCCCCACAGTCCCATGTCAACGCAGATCACCTTCTCCAGCTCCACCCGTACATAGCGACACTCACACACCCCAACTGCATCCCTCGGTTCGGTGTGCTTCAGCCACCTATATGCCCTGACACCCGCCTCTCCTCTCTGGACCTCAGTGCCAGTCTCCTGCAACAAGTCTCCGGCACTCCCGTGGTTCCTGAAGCATTTAATGTGGACCCCTTGATGCGCACACCCTGTGCTCTTGGAACCATTTCTTGTGTCACACACAATCTCACTACCAATCATTATAATCCTATCACGCCTCCACCTCCACACCTCCTTTCTACTCTACCTGGCACCCCTCAACCTCTTTGCCCCCCCCCTTTCTCCCCCCACCTTACTCCCCTCTCAGCACCTACCCACTCCAGCCCCGTCCCCTTTACCTCAGCCTACAACTACAGACAACGTCGTCAATCTCTCCTCTCTCCCCCTCACCTCTGCCCATATTAGTGTCCTATCTAAGGGCAGCGGCTTCTGTCCCACTCAAAAAAACTTTAATCTTTTCCAGTTCATCAAGGACACCAAAGAATATCCCCGCCGCTGTAGACTCTTAGAATACTTCGCTGAAGTGGACTCTCTCCCCCGCTCCGATATTCTCCATAAACTCTATGTCAAGAGTAACTGGACCCCCCTCCCCCCTCTTCCGACCGCAATGCTGCCCTCGGCGTCTATTGCGACAGCATCGAGAAGTCGGAACTCAATAGCAAAATAAAAGACGGAAACAAATTTCACATCTCCAAAGACAACTTCAATAGAGCACAAAGAAAAGCTCTCCAGGAACTTATGCACAATAATAATCTCACTATCCGTGAGGCTGACAAAGGTGGTTCCCTTGTGGTCATGAACACCAGCGACTACAAACACGCAATAAACACCATGCTAAACAACCTCACCCTCTACAAACCATTCACTTCAGACCCAACTTCTTCTCACCTTCGGGCTATCCATAAACAAATCCGTACCTTGGAACAACTTAGAGTGATATCCCCCGAAATACACAGGAGTATTCTTCACGGTGAGGTATCCTGCCCTCACTTCTACGGCTTCACAAACCCAGAAAACAAGGCTCTATCCTCCCTCCTTTTAGGGGTATAGTTTCACAAACCAGAGGCCCTTCCACTAGAGCCTCCTGCTGGCTAGACAGCATTATAAAACCCCTGATCCCCGACTTCTGCGGCAACCATTGGGTCAAGGACAATTTACATGTCCTTCAAAAAATTAAAACACTGAATGAAAAAAGAAAATAACAGACATCACCAACATTTTGGCCATTGACTTTGTGGACATGTACAACATCCCACACAAAGAAGCAGTCGAAGCCTGCCACGTAGCCCTCTCTAGCCTCACCACATACACCCAATGTCAAATAATAGAAATTTGTAAACTCATGGAACAAGCCCTTACACTAAACAACTTCTCCTTCAACGACCAAAATTTTCTTCAACTCACAGGAACAGCCATGGGAACACCTGTAGCTCTTTCCTATGCCAACATTTTCGTGGCAGAATTCTGGGGTAAAAAAAATCGCCCCCCCCCCCCACCTTCCCAACCAACCCTTTTTATTCATGAGATACTTGGACGACATTATCGCCTTGCATGATGGTAATTCTCAACAAACGCATCAATTTCTTTCAGACATCAACAGCGTCAATGACGCCATCAATTTCACACACTCCAACCCAGGCTAAAACAGCACCTGGACATGGATGGCTGGTGCCTCTATAAATAAATCGTATAAATGGGGCTTTACTGAGTCAGTCTCTGAAATCGGCGTTCTCTGTGTTTTCGCCCAAACCAACACACCTTCCATTCTATCAGCAGGTCGGCCTGTTCGAGTGAATCCGGCGAGTCTAAGAGCCAAGGTCCACATCCTCCATTTTTTTATTGGTTACCTTTTAGAAGAAAGTTGATTATCTTTTGTTTGCCCACTTTTACCTTTAAAATTAAATTAATGGCACCTGCTTTTGATCTCAGTATTCTCAGTCTCCAAACCGTGATTCAAAAAAAAAATTGTTGTATTTTTGTTTCTTCGTTTGGCTTGTTGATTTAGGAAAAGTCAATATAGTTTACGAATTTGTTATTCTGAATTTCAATAGGATGTAAGTCGTTTTGTTATTTGTTTATTTCTGCTCCCTTTTTTCAAAGTAAACAAATGTGCCTGAAAAGAACACGCTCTTTGGTAGGCACAGAGTGGGCTCTTACTTAAATGACGGATAAGGTAGAGACCATTTACGTAGGTCATATGTGAGGCTTGCCGACATAATGAGTTACTTCTCGCAATCCTCAAGTGGAGATATTGGCCAAAAATCAAAACTAGGGTCAAATTTGTAGATATTCTATTGATGCCATACTCATTAAGTATAACATGCCTTATAGTATTTCATCCTTATTAACTGTAAAAACTTCACCTACAAGCGAGATGTCTACATGTATTTCCATAGGTCTAGAATACGAGAAGTAACTCATTTTGTCAGCCCGCCTCACATATGCTACATTGACAACAGCGAAAAACAACAACAACAACAACAACAACAACAACAACAACAACAACAACAGCAACAACAACAACAACATCATCATCATCATCACCATCATCATCATCATTATTATCATCATCATCATCATCATCATCATCATCATCATCATCATCATCATCATCAT
>NW_004797419.1:347107-353200 GCF_000002075.1 Aplysia californica
GGGGGGGAGGCTTGAGGCAAGAAACAGAAGCTAGAATAAAAACGACAAGGAATTGGTACTCTTCGGTTTTGACATACGACAATCGAGCACGTAAATGAGGGAACATTAGAGTACTGGCGTGTTATGATGTTATGTATTCTTGATATTTGATATATGTCAGACAAGCACAAGACGATAGTAAACATTGAGCCATATTGATGTCATAGGGAAGGGGAGTGTTCATTTTCGTATCGAACATCTTCACTACATTTGAGTACAAGTATCGAATATCATGACATCCCTTTACTTTATAGAAAAATTCAAAATGGACATTTCCAATATCTTTTTGAATCCTTCCGTTTCTGAACTTAACAAAATAAGACGTTAACAAAAATTCTAAAAACTTGGTCCCAACTGAATGCCCAGCAAAAGATATCTCGTCTTAGCAACAATTTATGGTATACCATTATTGGTTGACAATCTCGTCAATAATTATAATGATTTCAAATCTAGCAACAGAATTATAGGCGCACATGGACATTTATGCTTGATATGACTCGATGACATTTGAATTGACCAAGCCTAGGTTTCTTCATCAGTTAATAATTAAATTGATAATTTCTCAATGATATTTGATTTCACAAGAGTTGGAATGTTTTTCAAGCTTGTTTTGGGTCTTTCACTATTGTTGTTCAAAATTAAACTTAACTATAACAACAACATTGTTCATTATTTCTGTGCTTGGCTGGTGTTCATCATGAGCTTGACTTGCAACAGTGATTTGAGTTAATAACCTGAAATCTGAAAAATGGCCATGCACTTCCTAGTGTGTTGTTTATTTGTGAAACCTCTTCCATCTTGTATTCCTTCCTTGATGATTGCATTGTGTAATATCACGTGTTGTGTGGGTGTTTGCAATCTACACTTCCTAACCATTGGTGTATGTACAACATTTCAATGACATTAGGCTATTCATTTTGTCACTCTTCCTCCTTTTGAGAAAAAATTGTATAAAGACGAGGAGGGTTTCGACGATAAGAAGTTTTGAGGTTTCAGAGGTCAAGCCGCTTAGGGGCAGTGATTGCGCGTTGACTTCGCCTGGTGGGGAGAGTAGGGCGGGGCAAATCGTTGTTTCTCAGGGTCTGTGTGGTGTTGATTGGCTTGTACTGGAAACATTGGGCATTGGTACAGACAGCGTCTGCTCTTGATGTAGATCTAGTGCTGTCTGGTGTGGTGATTTGCAGAATGGTGGTGCTGACTTGGGACTCGAACTGGGTCTCATGTGGACTCTGCTTTGTCTGAGTATTTGTCCTTCTGCTGTCCGGATGATGTATGATCTGGGTGTTTCAGCACGGGGAGGATCGGTACCTTGAGGATGTATTGTTACTGGTTCCCATTTCTTGTTGATAGGATTTCTAATGGTCACTGGCTGGTTGTTTGAAAGTGGGGGCAACTGTTTCGCATTCTTGTCATGATAGAATTTTTGTGTTTCTTGTCTGTGTTGCAGAAATGATTGTATCTCTTCTGCATGTTGTTGCCTCTGTATTTTCCCTGGTGATGAGCCTTCAATTTGTCTGCCAAAAAAATACGTGCCGAGGAGGGCAGCTTGTTGTCAATCGGGGTAGTATAGCCTTGTATGGATCTTGGTTTGATTCTAAAAATTGAATTTTTCTATAAAGTAAAAGGGATGCTATGATATTCGAGTACCAGTATCGTCGTGGCGTGTGGATTGTATCGTTTACTGGATTTGCCGGGTTTGTCAAAGATGCGATGGCAAATTGAATAGGAGCAATGGAGAAATGCCATTTTCAACCCTCAGAAAACATGTAAAGGTCATTTTTTTCCGAGGCTTCGAAACCCCAGTGGACCTTGCTGGAGGAAAAAGATAAAAGCATCTTTTTTAGTTGTATTTGAACTTACTGGAGAATAATATCTAGAAATTAATTTGTATTATTAGAGAGCGCTGTGCGGCACAGCGCATATGTGTTGGATGCCTATGCATCATGATGGCTTGTTACTAATTAAAAGTAGTTCTAGGGCTTAACATTTTTTTTTAAATTTAAAAATCAGCACTTAGTCCATGATGCAGAGATTGCCAGGTTTTCAGCATCAGTACATCCCACGCTCTCACATTCCTTCCAGTTCCGGTTCTCAGTACATGTCATTTTTGTTCTGCCGTGAGCCTAACTATAAAGGCTTTCTTTAAATAACGTTTGTCGTGCATGCTTTTTAAAATCCGTGATTTCTGAAACCCAAACGTGGTTTATTCAGATGATCTTCTGGCTTCTTCACAGGCCCAGATCAGGATTCAGTTCGTATTTTTAGAGCAGAACTTGTTAAAATAGTCTGCCATACCTATGTCACACTGGACTTTCAGAAACCTCTGCTGATGTCGGAAAATGTGTTTCAATATATAGTTTCTATTGATGGGCTGGGAGTTTTGAAGTCAGTTTGGCAGTCACCCTGCACTCAATTCCACATTCAATACTGAATGATAGGCGCCTTGAACGATAGTCCATAAAGTCATACTTTTAATTATTTTTTGTTAAAACGCGCTTCATTACATAAATACTGTTCACCTTAACTGGTGCACACCCAAGCCATCCCCTCCTCCCCACATACATAAACACACGCGAGAACATGCGCGCACGCACGCACGCACGCACGCACACGCATACACACACACACACTCTCACACACACACACACACACACACACACACACACACACACACACACACACACACACACACACACACACGCTTGCACGCACGCATATATATTTATATATATATATATATATATATATATATATATATATATATATATATATATATATATATATATGTCTTCCCCGCTCAATATCAGTCGTAAGACGCACTGTACTATTATCCGCTACGAGGCTCGAAAGGCAAAAAGGTGACTTTCCATGAAATTTTTGTTTTTTGGATATATTGAAACTTCGATGTCTTCTGCTTCATTTTAAGATAAATATAAACAACTCTAATCGACTAAAAAATATGTTGTTTTGATTTATTTTGGAAGTGGGTGTGGTTTGTTGTGAGCTTGGGTGACGAGATAAATGAATTTGGACCTTGCTAGTGTGTACCTGTGAGATTATTTTTAGAACCATTACATCATGGCCACCTTTGCTTCAACCAAAGATTCTCCACCAGTTGAAAATCTTTGCTCCAACGTTCTTCGTTCACAACTATTTTTAGATTTTGACCCCCTTTCGAGCATGAATGGTCTGAAATGTAAACAACTCTGATTGGTAAAACGGAGTAAAAACGGGAACTTCTAGCTCACTTCAAGCTTGTTTACGTAAACAGCTGACTGTGTGGGCGGGCGGGCTTGCCCTGCTAGCCGCTATCGTCTGTTGATCTTTCAGTTTTACACTTGGATTGACTTTAAAATTCGTTTTTTATTGTGTTTTAGAGCTTTTAAAAGATTAATTAACCTTCCTCTAGATCTCTCAGAGCGGACTCCTTACCAAGAGGCCACCGAGGCGGTCTATGTGCATGCGTGTGTATATGTGTTGGTGTGTTTGTATGTGTTTGTATGTGTGTGTGTGTGCGCGCGCGCGCGCGCGCGTGTGTGTGTGTGTGTGTGTGTGTGTGTGTGTGTGCTCTCGTGTGTTTATGGTGCAATTACAAACGCATAATCAGGTAGCGTGAACACGGCACGTAAACCGATTCGCGGCCTTCCGAGCGCGTGGTTTCGGTGAATTTGGGGTAATTCAGATCTCTTTTCTTTGCTCTTTTGCTATAAAACACCAAATACTGAACACTTTGAAAAAGTTCAGATTTTCATCGTTACAATACTGTAAGTTGTTTGTAAATCCGAGTATTTGGGGCTGGAGAATCGCCGTGGAAAAGGAAGCCCCTCGCGGTCGGAATGTGAGGTCCCCCGGTTTACAATTGACACCCATGTATTCGAATGCTTTGCAGAAAGATTGATGATTAAATACCGTCTTTTCATTGGCTGAGAACTATACAGCTTTGATTGTGGTTTCCAGTGGTTATTATTTTGGCCTTTGGAGTTAAGAGAGAAAACTTTATGAAATAACGACAGATCATCGTGTTTGAGGCAATAAAATGCTAACTTGTAATGATCTCACAGTCTTGAAAAATGTTAGGCTTCATTTCTATGCTATAGTGAATGTACTCTTTTAATGTAGAGAAGTTTGGTGCACTTGGTACTCTTTTACTATCTGTCAAACATGGGGTTGCAGCCAGTAAACGACTTCACCAATGTTTTGTTATTATGCGAAATTGAAACAGCTGCCATTCTCTTAAAAGGTAAAAGTATGGTATCGAAATTCTCAGGAGACACTAGGCCTTTCATATGAAACAGATGAATTTGACATACAGCTACTTTGAAAATGTAGTGTCTGGTAGCCTACCTAGTATTTTATGCTAATATTTTGTTGCATTTGGTGTGAAGTCCATTCTCGTTAAGATTTTGTTCGGTCCATAAGTTTTTTTCTCTGCAAATGAATACTTTTCTACTTTTGTATGTTACCTTGTAGTGGCATAGCCAAGATAACAGACAGACAGACAGACAGACAGACAGACAGACAGACAGACAGACAGACAGACAGATTTGGGGGAGACGCGCTTTGTTGTTTTTGTTTGTTTTTGTAAAGTGTTTTACGGCGCTCGCAACTGCATAAGGTCATATGAGCGCGCGGGACACACCTAATATTTTCAGTTGGTAGGAAATTTTGAATTTTGCCCGGGTGGCGGCCGAAGCCTACTCTTATCGATTTTAGACCACCAAGGGATCTTTAACGTGCGCAACTTGCACACGGGCCCTCCGAGATTTTTCGCCCTTGTCCGAGAAGGCTAGGTGTAGATCTTTCCTACCAGAAGATCAGGGGTGTGGCAGAAAGACAGCAGTAAAGAGGAGCCAAGGAGTAACAGTAGAAAGGCTGCAGAAAGAGTCAGGAGCCCAGAGGAAGGGGCAAAGGAGGTGAGGGGGTGGGGGGGGGGCAGAAAGTGGAAATGAAAGCAGACAAAAGAACATTGCTAGAGAGCAGGAAAGGGGGTGAAAGGAGACAATTTTAGAGAAGACAATTTTTTAGTCGCTACCCGGATTCGAACCCGGGATCTTTTGAATGAGAGGCCAACACCTTAACCTCTAGGCCACGAGAGCCCCCAGACGCGCTTTGACGTAGGATCACTTTAAACTTTACCGCTGCGCATGATTAAATCTAGGGCGCAAAATTTTGTTTAATGATTATCGCAGGTAAAAACTGATTTCATATTCGGAATCAGCGTCTCAAAATAAAGAGTGAACCTGATTTGATGCGATGTTATGTAAATTTTAGCAATGTTATTATTTAGTTGATCGTCAATGGTGAAGATGCGTATCAAGGTCACCCGGTTTTGGTAGGAATGAACTTTTAATTTTGCCGGATGGTGGTCGAAGATTGCTCTTATAATAAATCGATTTTAGGAAACCACTGGATCTTTAACGTTCGCAACTTGCATATGGGACCTCCGAGAATGTAGCCCTTGTCCGAGAAGGCTAGGTGTTAGATCTTACCTACCCTAAGATCAGGGGTGTGGCTGAAAGTAAAGGCAACAATAAGAATGAGTCAAGAGGAGCAGTGCATGAAAAAAAAACCTGGAGTAAAGGAGAGAGGAGCCCGAAGGCCGGGGATGTGTGGGGGTACGGGGTAGGAGAGGAAAGAAAGTGGAGATGAAGCACATGAAAGAACATCCCTAGAGAACAGGAAAGGATCTGAAAGGCTAAATTCTTTGGGGGGAAAAATTTCCGGCGATGTCAAGTTTCGAATCCAGGACCTATTGAATGAGAGGGGAATGCCGTACCTTTATGTCACGACGATTTTAACCACATTTATCGTTGGGTGTAACCGGGGCTGTAAGCTGAGCATGTTAGTTTGATATTGTGTGTATTATAAAGGTAACCCTCGAGAAGGATAGGCCTACACACTACACAGTCACGTTTCACTGGCTATCAAAACACACTAAACATCAGTCATGATCCTTGACGAAATCCTCACACCACCAAACCCCCACTCCCTCAACGCATGCACACACACACACACACACTCTCTCTCTCTCTCTCTCTCTCTCTCTCTCTCTAC
>NW_004797419.1:353612-363612 GCF_000002075.1 Aplysia californica
GTGCATGTGAGAGAGAGAGAAAGAGAGAGAGAGAGACAGACAGACAGACAGACAGACAGACAGACAGACAGACAGACAGACAGACAGACAGACAGACAGGTTTAAATAGACCGTATCCTCACATTATGAAAGGGAAAATTATTCAAGCATGCCTATGGTATCGATAACCAGTAATCGTATATACTGATTCTTTAAATTCGGAAGTACCACTGACATTAGCCTGTTAGCAGACCCTTGTATTTGACCTGGAAATCAGAGCAGTCATAGTCATAGAGTTATAGATCTCCTTTATAAACTAGAGTCCTACGAGGTCACGTGACTCTGAAACTTTTGAGTTTGTTGGCGGCCATTTTCGTCTGGGCAAAGATATTTGTTTACATGTGAGTGGGCGTGTCTCTGCGTGTTTTATTAGATTCTAACTTTGTGTTTTAATCCAAAGAGATTCTCTTAAAAGTGCAAGCATGTGAAACCTCTAGTCCCTTTCTGGATTAACGTCTTACAGCCTTAGAGATGTTTTCAATGTTGTAGTAATACAGAAGAAGGGCTCATTATTATCGGTATAGATCTAATGGTCTGGGTAGTGCGAAAATTATTTGTAATGTCTCTTACCTTTTTTATTTTTGCCAATGACAATTGGACCTATTTATTACTATCAAATCATATGAACGGCTCAACCTAACCCTATCTCCTAACTCTAATCCAAGACGAAATGAATGGCTGAACCTTACGTAACCCTTAGGCTAGCGCTACGACTACATGAAGGGCTAACCCTAATCATATGGAAAACAAAAATTGGCACAATAGTCACTCCGTGTTTGTTTGTTTTTAAATAAAGAGCCATCAATAAGGTTCTGGGAAATGTGAAGTTAATGTTGACTAGCAGCTAGACTTTTTCACAACGAGCAGGTATTTTCTTTTTTAAACAGTGTACTTTTTTATGTTAAACATTCAACATAACACTGGCTCTGTTCGTCACAAGATGAACAAACATGTTCTTTTCCCGCACCAGTGATGCACACAAGTTTGGGATCAGTTTCAATACCTACAAGTAAGTCTAGTTGAATGTTGTCCAAAAATACCTTGGTAAAGGTTTTTGTTTCAGTTATCACTACACTGGGTATAAAAACAATTGACCAGGCTACAAAACAACAAATGATATACTGGATGCTTAAAACAGAACATTATTGAAATCCTGGTGCTTTAGATTAACTTACCTCTATCAACACATTGGTATATATAGCCTATGAGCTTGAAAATTAATGGCAACTTTTCTGGAAACTTCTGCCATTTTTATGGCAACTTTTGGCAACTTTTAGATTTTAAAAATGGCAACAAACGCAGATGCTAGGTTATTGCTGTTGTTGTTGTTGTTGTTGTTGTTGTTGTTGTTGTTGTTGTTGTTGTTGTTGTTGTTGTTGTTGTTGTTGTGTTTGTCTTTGTTCTTGGTAATCTTTGTTATAATCCATTGTTGTTTTGTTTTGTTTTGTTTTGCTTCTCTTTATAAAAATAAAAGTGTTTGCTTTTGGTCCATTTTCACATGATGGCATTGGTCAGTGGGACATAATGTACAGGGATGTGATTGATATCACAGAAAGTGGGACACGAGAGAAAACAATATGTGTGAAATTGTTTAGGCTTTTCGTCTGTTATCCTTAGGAAAGTAGGGCCACTCAACTTAACGTACTCTCTGATAGGATAGAACGAAATAAGAATATTTTATTTGTCTGAAGAATCTTTCCCAGGGACACACAGCAAGACTTAACAGAGTCTCGAGGCTCAGAACCTGAACGTTCACGATTTTGGGTCCGATAGCCTATTCTCTAGCATGTCGACACCTCTGGATAAAAGAGTAAGAGAGTGTGTGTGTGTGTGTGTGTGTGTGTGTGTGTGTGTGTGTGTGTGTGTGTGTGTGTGTGTGTGTGTGTGTGTATGTGTGTGTGTGTGTGTGCATACGTTCTTTTTCTGACGTAGGCCATGTGATTTTATGACTTAGACAATAAATGTCTTACTTGACACTTTGACATGGCGTCAAGCCAGACCACCGTTTCACAAAATAATGGAATCAAGCGTAAGTTTGACTTTGCTGAAGTCACAATTGTAGTGCGGTCAAAAATTCATGGCACAACTTATCCTCAAATATCTTTATAACGGGTGAGTCAATGTCACCCATACTTTGCACAGCAGTTTGTCTCAATTTGTCTTAACTTAATCATATTTTTCCACAACAATTGAGGATAGATTTAAAAACTTTTCTTTATAGATTTGTATAAAATACAAAAAACCTCCTTCACGCGGAAAATAGAATTGTAAGCAACACTTCCCGCTCCTCAAACATATTTTGTATACGCATATGGGTGTTACATCACAGCTCACCAATGACAATTTTTAGTGGCAAAACTAGTTGCAAGAAATTAGTTTTATAGTGAACACTTTTTTGCACTAAAAGTTCTCAAAATATGCGTTCAATAAAGATAATCTCGCGATTAGAAAAAAAATGACGGACTTGTTTAATATCATCAAAGATCGTACATAACAAAATAGTTCACTCCTCTTTTTGAGCCAATTAAAAAAGTGTCCTCAAAATCCGGTGGCGTCCTCTTCGAAAAAGCGCGGACTTTGCGAACAGAGTTACCCTACTTGCGTGAAAAACAATAAAAGCAATACTGAAATGCTGTGCTATTCCTATTCTTCTTCTGAAAAAACGAAAGAGAGCTTCAAAAACAAAGACTGCGGCGCCATCTGAAGCAACGCGCGGACACTTTTTCGCCGAGTGAACTATCTTGTTATGAACGATCTTTGATATCGTCCCAGCTGTAAACCAAAGAGTCTACATAACAAGAGGGGCCACTTCTCTCTTTGAGCCAATTAAAAAAGTGTCCTCAAAATTCGGTGGCGCCCTCTTCGCAAAAGCGCACCTTTTGCGAACAGAGTTATCCTACTTGAGTTATAAAAATTAAAGTGAAACTAGCAAGTTTTTTAATGAATTTCGAAAGAACGCTTTTTTTTAATGGTTACGCTGACAAAAAAAAACTCTTCCGGAGGAAAGGGTGATTGTTTTCGTCATTTAATCTAACTTTAGAATGAAAGGCTAGAGGTCATTAAAAATTTTAAAAACACTGAAACTCTACACTGAACGAACCCGAACTGCGGATGAACAGCAGTCGATCTGCGCACGCAAGGAGGTGCTATTCCTATTCTTCTTCTGGAAAAACGAAAGAGAGCTTCAAAACAGACTGCAACGCCATCTGAAGCAAAGAGCGAACTTCCGGCAGACACTTTTTTGGCTGAGTGGCCCATCTTGTTATGTACTATCTTTGTGTAAACCTTTTAAAATCGGTAGAAACCACCAACTATGATTTTTTTATTAGTATTTTATTAGGAATTTTCTAAAAATAGATCTAACAGGTCTTTACAAAAATATTGATCTGTTAAGACAAATTAATACAAGTCACTGTGCAAAAGCTGGAGAGTTTATGTTCGATAGTTGAGGAGATATTTGACAATAAGTCGCGCCACGAATTTTTGACCGCACTATAGGCCATTATTTCAGTACATTAACGACAAGGAGGCTCTCGTGGTCTAGAGGTTATTGTGCTTGCCTCTCATTCAATAGGTCCCTGGTTCGAAACCTGACGGCGACGGAAAATGAGTGCGTTAGGTTTCGCCCTAAATGACGCAACAGGAAACTACCTGTCGAAGTCTGCAAATCGTTTTGCCGCAAATCGTATTCGGAAACAAGTTATATACAGACAATGATAGTACATATTTACTATCTTTGTTTATATAGAAGATAGAAGATCGATTACTTTGTGAACGCCTCTGAAACAAAATTAATTTGTATACGCGCCTACCGTGTCAATGAAAACTTGAGAGGGGTGAACTGATATAAACAACTCAATCTCTCCCATTCTTCTTTTATTGTAAGTACCGGTCTCTGTCTTGCTCATTACCACTCTTTCACATAAAGAATGGCCGCCCAGTTTGAACAAAAATTTTAGTAAGTGTGCACAGGGGCGAAGCGTCTATATAATCAAATAATCACTGCTTCCCTTCCTAATTTTGAAACATTGTCGCTGTCAAATTCATCCATAAACGTAAACCTCTTAAATCAAATGTCAAAAGACGTTCGTAATCAACAATGAACAGTATGCCTAACATTCAAAACGCGTTTCACGGCCACAGAAATAGCCTCCTCACCCCTCTCGGGCCACTCCATAAGCAGTCGCAAGCTTTGATTCAGTAAGCTTAAAGTGAGGCTGGAAGAGTCCACCAATATAGTTGAAGGGAACATGTGCATAGCAGTCTAAGCTGTTTCATTGCCACATATACCCTTTTCACCCCTTTGGGGTCACAGTTATAATCAATCTCAAGCTCTGATTAGGTAAGCTAACTAACACTGGTCGAGTCTACCTCACAAATGTGAGGGGAACTAACTCCTAACAATCTCTTCACTGTTGCAAGTACTTGCTTTTTTTCCTCGACTTTTTACCGTCCTATAATCAGATCGTGACCTCGATTATGACACCAGCTCCTGGCCGCGAAAGGCTAACAAAAACAGCCAAATGTAAAATTTAAAAAATGATAATTGCCATGTTCTACCAAAGAGTTAGAATCACTGGTAGATCTATAACATATAGATCTAGATCTAGTACTGACGTCTCTGCTTCTTTGCTTTGTGTTTATGTATTCACATCTAAAGTTAGATTTAATTTTAGTTGGAACTGATATTTAATAAGATACTTTCCCGATTATTTTGGCGGTTGAACATACAATATGAATTCCGGATTTGTTTTCATTCACAACTCAGAGTCGCCGCCTCGAGTAAGATTCTTGTGTCATATCTACAGGCCATATCTGATCCCGTTTCACTTTGATTACCCTGTCAAACAAGTCAGCCTTCGCCCCTGAGTGTGCAGTGTGCTGTTGTCTTGAAACAACTATAAATTCTCCTAGTTTTGGCAAGTACAATCACTCTCGTTCGACATGGAGCAAGAACTACAAGTACGTACGTTATGAAAAGGGGGCACCAAGTGTTGCGGTTTCAGGATTCAAATTTCGTGAGGACAACAATCAGCAAAACAGCAAAAGGTGGAAATGCGCTACTGAAACATGCAAGGCGAAATGCACAACAGACAAAGACATGAAACACATTTATTATATATGTATAAATATATATATATATTATATATATAGATAGATAGATAGGTAGATAGATAGATAGATATAGATATATATAGATATATATATATATATATAATATATATAAACCCATCCTGCTCAAAGTCCTTCTTCCAAAACATATTCTTGTTCCTAGTACGGGTTGCCCACTGCGACTGGATCGGGCCGATCGCCCGACTCGGTTGCCTGAAACTGAAAACAAACACGTTTGTTTCTTTATAGGGGGTGCCCACATACGCGATCGGGTCGGGCCCATCGGGTAGTCCCGGCTAGCCAAATTGAGGGCGGAAAGCGCCCATCGTGGCCCAAACCGATCGACACGATCGGTGACCTACAAAAACAGGGGTGCCCACTACGGACGGGATCGGCGGATCGAGGCGATCGCCCGACTCGATCGCCTGAAACTGAAAACAAACATGTTTGTTTTCTGGCCTGCGAATCGCGCGATCGGGTAGTTTGCAGCCAATCACAACAAGGCTGAGTCACGTGTCCATTTTGACCCAAGAATACATTACGTAATACTCTGGCCTCGATTCGACTCATTTTGGAAGGAAATTTGCATCTTTAAGTACATTTTTGCTTCTTCATTGAACTTTACATGATCAATAAAGTTGTATCTCATTATAATATGTGGGAAGATTGAAGAATACCGGACCACTCGTACATTATTGCGCGAGAAAGTTGGGTAGGTGGGGCGGGTGGTTGAGATGGTGGAGGGGGAGGGGGGTTGAGGGGGGTCTCCCCCCTGACAAAATTTTAATGAATAGAAGATCTACCGGTCCGAGATTCTCCATTGAGAAATATTAAAAACGGGAAAATTATGAATTCGTAAGGTTGAGACATTAACAAAGTCAGTCCGCTGGTCCGGTATTCTTCAATCTTACCTAATATGTTGTACAATAGCAGATTTGTGCTGAAAAACACCAGAAAAACTTAAATCAAAGCACTTGACCTAGATCTAGATCTAGATTATTTCGTTCTCAGGAGGGCTAAAAATAGGCCATGTTAGACCAAGAATCTAGCTAAGGACGTGTCTAGATCTACGTTCTCTAATGTTTAGTGCTTCCAATTTTCCGCCAATTTTTAGTTTTCTCCAGACCTTATCTACAGGTCCACTAGATCTAGGCCTAGATTCTAGATCTACATGTCGATTTATTATGTCGCTTTGCCTTTCCTGAAACAGTGCTGTTATGAAGCTTAATCTACCCTTCGCTGATGACAGTTCTGATGGCCGAGTGAACAGTGTGTCTGCGTTTGATACGCGAAGTATTATTTGTGAACGTGTCCAAGCTTTTTTTTTTTCTTCTTCTCATCCTCCCAACTTACCAACAATTTCCCCCATAATTATAGTTTGTTGCTTTTTAGTTTTTGGTAAATAAATCTCCAGTGCTGCCTGTTTTGGTCTCGTAATCATAACACACTGGGATAAAAATAGGTTTAGCTGGTCTGATGTCGGTGGACGCGGATTTTTTTGAGTCGCTTCTACACCGTGCAAAAACTTCGTACATTAGCCTGGCCTGGAAATGATCTTATTTTGGTGGACGCGTAGACTAAAGCAAGTTGGCAAGCAAGCAAGCACTCACGAACACACACACACACACACACACACACACACACACACACACTCACACACACACACACACACACACACACACACACACACACACACACACACACACACAGAGTCCAAGAGTACCTTAGGCATATTTTTATGTATTCATGGCTCAAAGGTCCAGCCAATCGTAGCCCGGGTTTACGCTCTCTGTGTAGTCGCATATAGGTTAAAGGTTTCTCTACTGTAACTTCCAGGTCGTCGAGTACAATCTCGCGGGGCTGTAGTGTGCACTGAAACCCCGACCCGATAGGCCCGATCAGACCCGACCCGACCCGAACGCGTATGTGGGCACCCCCTATTAGGCGACCAAGTCGGGCGATCGGCCCGATCGGCTGATCCCATCTGCAGTGGGCAACCCGTATAAGAAAACTCAACGACAACCAGCAACTATATTAAAATTGAACGCAATGAGTTGCAAACAAACAGCCCCTATCAGGCCCTGTATCCAATACAAAGCAAATCAATATCGAGAAATACATCAAGTACATGAGTTTCAAGCTTTTTAAAAAATTTATTTTTGAAACTTTGGATTTTTACAACGACTCTGTACTCGAGATGCTCAAAGTCCTACTTCCACTTCCCAGTTGGTAAGCAGGAGCATACTCGCAACGTATTAAATTAAATCTAGTTGTAATCGAAATCAATCTGCGGCGAAACGATCATTCTTATTTTCCACAGGTACACGCTGTGATGTAATTGCGGCGAAACGTCGACCTCCCAGTCTTCTCTAAAATTGTTTCCTTTCACCTACTTTCCTGCTCTCTAATCGTGTTCTATCGTCTGCTTTCGTCTCCACTTTAATTCTAAGTGGGGCGTGTTCCGGTTGACGTGTTGCATGTTTTGCCGCCACAAGGCATAAGTTCAAATTTTTCGTGTGTCGTTCATGACGACAGACAGTTGTTATTTGTGTGTGTTTGTGTGTGGGTGTGTGTGCGTGAGTGTAATTTGCGTGTGTGTTAACGATCAAACGAGAAAAATTTATAGATCACGCATATTTCGACGTATTTTCTTTTCCATCGTGTGTATTCTTCTTGTGGCCATCATCATCCACACAGCTAAGTATCTGTTGCCGAAATTCCCGTCGTGTCCGAGAATTCAGAGTAGATATGTTGGTGATGGTGAGAAGCAAAACGGATTGGGGTTGCCGGATAGAAAACAAAATGTTGAGGAAGAAAAAAGTACGGCTAAGTGGAGTAGTGGTATTCAAACTTCAAATGAATCAGTTAGTGGTTTTCGGTTTCGGGCAGAAAGAGACAACCAAAAGTCACGTCATCAGTCCAGTTATGTTGCTAGAGAAACCACTAAGCATTTCATTCTGAGTCGGAAAGTACTACTTTAAGAAATAGTATCGAGTCTGATAAAACTAACTACCCTTCTTCGAATGATGTTGTTTGTTGCTGTTGTTGTAGTTCTTCTTCTTCTTCTTCTTCTTCTTCTTCTTCTTCTTCTTCTTCTTCTTCTTTTCTTCTTCTTCTATTATTATTATTATCATTATTATTGTTGTTATTATTATTATTATTTTATGTCTTTTTTAAAAAGTAATTTGTAGCAACTTATATGCACGATACCAGCACGCAAAATAGTCTAGGTTAGAAAAATGTTGTTGTTTTTTTAAGTAATGTGCACATACATATAAAAGGCTTGTGAAGAAACGTTAATTCTGTCTGTACTGAGTTGACAACACGACGTCCTGTTAAGTCTCTACATTGGTGACCCTGACGCTGAACACGACCGCCCGTGGTCTACGCAGATACCCACGTGTAACAACCGACGCCTGTGATTTTTTTTTTTTATTGGCAACTTTTTGTCTTTTTGTTGTTGTTTGTTGTTGTTATTGTTTGTGTTTTTTTGGGGGGGAGGGTGGTTTTGGTTTTGTCTCTTGCCCATTTCTATGATATTGATGCCATCTGATTAGTAGAAAAATGTGCGTATGATATTGCACAATGATGTATTACGTACATAATTGTCATAACATAAAACTATAGATGTTCAAGATAATTATAGATGTTTGTGAAGGATCTTATTCAAACGTTGTGTATGATTCTGGAGATTGTTCCTCTGGTTCTATTGCTCGGAGCCGAACGTGAACACAGAGTGGGCCCGCTGACTGACATTATGTGATGAGGCTTGTAAAATGAGCCACGTAGACTCTAGATGAACTTTTAGAAAAACTACTCTTTCGGTTGACAATCGAAGAGAAACAAGACATTGAAAGATTAGGACCCTATCGGCCAACATCTTTTACCCTGTGCAAACACATAGGCAGTTAAAAAAACGTTCCTTCTGCAGTCGTTGGTTTCAACAGTTTGAATGGTTGACTGTGAGCATTGCCAAAGAAAGACTTTTCTGTTTTTACTAATCTAGATCTATTTACTTTTTGCTGGTGACTCAGATTTAACATGGTCGAAATATGGATTAGTTAATCTTCCACATTTTGTCAATCGTGTAAAACGACACGAAAGTAGTGCAAGCCATTTAAACTGCAGTGCTAGGTATTCCACACTTGAACAAAGTTCAATTCTTGAACCGCTTGATACTGCTCATGCTGCATCTATAAGGAAACGCAACAAACAAGTTGACATAAATAGGCACATTTTGGACAAAATCATAGAGGGCATCAAATTCTGTGGAATACATAAGCTACCATAGAGAAGAAAATGTTGAAAAGACTCAATCGGAGAAGAGAGGCGGTTTAGTTTTTCACGACAGGCGAGGCAAGATATTCAGCTAACCGATCACCTGAACACCGCCACCGTCGCTAGCTACACGTCATTCAAAATGAACTTCTCGACTATTATGTTCTGTGTGTATCAAGAAAATCTAAAAGAGGACACACACCGTGCAAATTTCGTTTCAGTTGAAGCAGACGAAACAACTGGGATAACGTGTTGCTCACAATTCGTTATCACCCTTCGATTTATCAAGGAGAGTTTGCCTGCCGAAAGGTTCTTGAAGTTTATGTATGTGAAGGACAGATCAGCTGTAGGTCTGACAGAAGTGCTGAGAAATGAATTGACCCCGTTGGACATCACAGAAAAACTGATTGCCCAAACCTATGATGGCGCTGCGGTTATGAGTAGTACCACCAGGGGTGTTCAAACACGTTTGAATGAACACTTTCCACATGCTGCATACATTCACTGTTTTGCCCATCAACTGTCTTCCAACATACCTAAAGTCAGATTAGTTTGTTGTTGTCGTTGGTTT
>NW_004797419.1:368612-372722 GCF_000002075.1 Aplysia californica
ACTTCTTTACGATAAAGCTGTGAATTTTATTCCTTGTGCTATACTATAGTCCTTATTGTATGATGTTTTGCTCTTTTGAAAATGCCTTCAGTGTGTATCAGGCGCGGTTCGTCCATAGAGCCCGGCCGTGCAGTGCCGCCCAAAATGTTTTAATGTTCTTTTACGTAAAACACCAATAATAATAAAATAAAAGAAGCCAGAAACAAGCACTAACTAAATATTATATCAAAACAAGGTCCTCACTGGCGCCATAACTGTCATTTCTATGTCTATAGCGCCGTAAAACATCTACTATGCCATGCCAAAGTCCATGCGCTTTAGCTAAACATAATAGAATATTTCACAGTGTAACCTGAGCTATAAATCGCTCTTGGGGATAACCCAAGCGATGACGACACTCGTAGCGAGTTTGGCGGTACATTAATATTAATAAGACGGCACATCTCAAATGTGCTCCTGCCGAACAGTGCCGAAACATAGCCCACAGTATGCAGTCTAAAAATAAACGTTTTAGACCGTACGCTAATGTTATGTGAGCCCCGGAGCAATCCAGCGGAGTGCTCAACTGAATTGTGATTGGTTCATTGTCTGCCTTGCCGCTATTTTAAGTGACTCTGTGACCGTGAACCTGAGGGAGGTAAACGTTACCGTCCTATGAGCTGTGCCTTTGAATAGTTTTGTAGTGGAGTAGTGAAAGTTATTACTTGAGTGATCAGTTTCAATACAGGGTGAACGAAATTGATGTTAAGCTAAACGAACAAATTTAATACTAGAAATCAAAGCGACAAGTAAAAAAAGAGTGAAAATAAAAGCACAAGGTCCTCCCTCACCAACCCAATGATCCTAAATTTATACAACGTCTCATTTACTATGCCCTTGACTATCTTCAGCATGCGATAGCTTAATTGTGCACGTCCACTTTTTAGCCCCACGAGCCGCCCCTGGTGTGTATGTACCCGAGGCTGTATGTGCAATAGTGTTAGTTTTTGCAAGGGAAAAGATATACATGTACAGAGATGAGAAGGCTATATTACGACCTTATAATATGTCTTTTACGCGAAGCATTGTATTCATACTTTCAACTTTAGATATTTGTTCAAGTACCGGGTGTTTAAAACTCAGTTCATCTTAGAGGCAAAGAGGCGATCATCTTTGGATCATTTTTAAAGCAAAACCAAAACTAAACAAGCAAACAAAACAACTTCAAACCAAAAGAAGAACTTGTGATTTCTGCTTTCTCTTTTCAGGAAGAACGTTCAAGGCTGAGCTCTTGGCGTTTTCGTGTCCCTTGGAAAAGTTTCTGGTTCCCAATGTGGTCAACTGGAGCTTGCCTCACTCATTTCACAAGAAGCTTGACAGACCTCTGAAACTGAAACCTGATAACACGACGACGTATTTCAGTATGATGAATTCACAGAATACTTATAAGCAAACACATTTGATCAAGTTTTCCATCAGTATAGGACAGGCAAAGTTCGCGTATTTCAAAGCTAACTTAGATCACGTTGACGGCTTGAAAAAGTCGGAAATCTACTCACACCAGCTCTCGTGGATGAAAAATTTGACCCGAGATGTTGTTTACGCTAAACTATTTCCAGCTCTTTTCAAACCCTCGCCAGCTCTTCAAAGCCGACTGGATTTATTTTTTGCCACAGCTCGACCCCCAGGTCACAGACTCATCTGTGCACATGTCCGCATGGGACGCAACCCTACCTTTCCCAAGGACGGCAAAAAACGTCACACTGCGAAAGATCTACCTGTCGTTTGGGAATTCCTTAAAAACCAATCAGGACAGTATCCAATGAGTAAAATATTCGTGATGTCAGATTCTAATGACGTCTTGCAAAGGGTAAAAAATCAAAGCTTTGCAGAAAAACTTGTGTTTACTAACGGTACCATAGTGCATATAGAATTGTCTAAAGGAAGTATGGAAGAAAAGTGTCAAGGTCTTGAGAAGGTTATCTTGGAACAGCAAATCCTCATGCATTGCGACGTTCTGATGATCAGCAATAGTGGGGTCAGTCGAATGGCAGCTTACGTAAGACAGAGAGATGGTTTGTTTTGTTTCGTGAAGAAGGAGATCGTCAAATGTGAGACTAGTACCATAAAGGAATTGTATGGAGTGATGGGTTGAGGGAGACAGATGCGAGCTTTATTGGTTATGCACTTAAGACAAAACAATGTTGAACTCAAAATGTTTTACTGTATAAGAGTTGTTACTTTATACTGTACTGTGATTCCTTTCCTGATTACACTGAAAGTGAAAGTTAAATGTCTTTGGTTGCACTACACCAAAAGGTTTAGATCTACATAATTTGGCTTTTTTTCGCGACGAAAAAACAACAATTGTTACTTCTGCCCTTTTTCCACTTAGGGACAGTTCACAAATGATCTCCCCCCACCCCCTTTCCCCCTTATCATCTTCTGTCATCTGTCCTACTAGACGTCAACCAAAATGTACATGTGCATTTAGATTAAAACCTGTTCTAATCTAGCTTCTATCTACCAGTCTGTCCTATGGTGAGATGACTGTTAATTCTACTTTTAAGGCTGAAAAAATAATATTTTCTAATTTAACTGTGTAAATTTTAGGTCAAAAAAATATGGTCTCTAATATGTTTTCTTACTTTCTGTTTTTCCTCCAACCTTTTAGAGCATCAAGGTTGACGTCGTCTGTGAACGGTCCCTAAGAATTCGTTTTCTATTTGTGTTTTAGCCTCTTTTTCTCCAGTTCAAATATATTTACATTTAAGATTCCTATGCGGCATTTGAATTTCCTCATGTGTTGCTTTTCAGTTGAGATTTCAATGTTCACATAATCTGGGCTTTCTTTTTGGATTTTTTATGACATCATCGGTATAATATTTTGATTTTTCCTAGGCGTAATTTGGTCTTTTTATGTGGCATTTGAATGTTCTTTATGTCAATGTATATTTGATATGGAATAAATCATCTATTGATTCGAGGTGAAATAGCTTGTCCCTAATCACATTTCTACTTAACGTCTGTGAGAAGGCATCTTAATTTGGAAATACTATTTGAAACAGAGGCTTGCTAAAGCAAGAGACCAAATGTTCACTCAGCAGACTCATCAACACAAGTGGTAACAATTGCCCAGTTGATGAAACAAGAAACCCAAGCCGTGACTACAGTGAAGATGGTAGCAGCCTTCAGATCAAAGTAAGCCAATATGAAGCATCGTTTTGTAGTGCAGTATTATATAAATAAAAATAAACTTGGCCTTACATTTCATCATAGATCAGTTATTAGTTTTAGACTTTGTATTTTACAAATTGCACCTGCAATAGCATGTTAAACTATTCTTTTTTTCTTTGAATAAACGTGTTTAATATTCTAAATAATTACTGTTTTTGGCACGTGATTTATTTCTTGTTGCACTACATTACAAGGTTTGCAAAATTTGGCTATTCTATGACAAAAAATCCCCTTTTTCTTCTCACCTTGTTTTATATAGATCTAGTCTCTTTTACTCCCATTCAACTTTATCCATGTTGCCGTCCAGGCACAGTTACGAGTATGAGCATGACATTGTTGGATCAGCCTATTTTCAGTTCTACTATGCATAAGAACAAGTTAATGTCCCTCCTTTGGGAATAGCCTAAAGACACTTCAGTCAGTGGCACCGCCCCCTATGTGGCATTCGAATTTTCAAGTATTGCATTTGAGATTCCAGTGTTTACATTTATTGAGCTTTCTATTCTGACATTTTGACTTTTTAAAAATGAAATCATTTGTATATTTGGCCTTCTTAGGTGTAGTCTGGTCTCTCTATGCAGGGCTGCCTAAATCTGTCGATTTTTTTCTGGTAGTTTCCGATTTTGGGTCTGTTCTACCGTCATTAAGGTGTCAAAACTACAGGAATTGCTATGGGTGTCGAAAGTAGAAGAAAAACAACAACGTTCTGCAATTTTGTGGAAATCGTACACAGAGGCGAAGCGTCTATATAATCAAATAATCACTGCTTCCCTTCCTAATTTTGAAACATTATCGCAGTCAAATTCACCCATAGACGTAAACCTCATAAATTAAATGTAAAAAGACGTTCATAATCACCAATGAACAATAGACTCTGCCTAACCTTCAAAACCG
>NW_004797419.1:372822-375322 GCF_000002075.1 Aplysia californica
CTCTCTCTCTCCCTTCCCCCTCTTTTTCTCCTTCTTTCCTTCTCTCCCTCTCCCTCCTCCCCCCCTCTTTCCCTCCTTCTCTCCCTCCCCGTCACCTTCCCCCTCTCTCAACAACCCCCGCACCTCTATAACTGCATCTAGGGGCCGTCAACCACAGGAAGTGTTGTGAGCTCCCTCAAAGATGGCGGCTAGCACATATCGGCAGGGCGGATCATAAACAGTATTTAATGTAACAGAGAAGGTAATGTCTCCCTCGCGTGCCTCCATGGGATAACATTAGACAGGGCCAGCAACTCACAGGAAGTCGCATTGGCCGGTCTCTCTATAAAATCTAATGAGTTGGAGATTTTAGTGTGCTTTATTTCATTTCATTATTTCATTTCGTTTCGCTTCATTCTCTTTGTTGCGTTTCCCGCGTACTTTTTCAAACGGTACCCTCTAAGTGTTTTTCATTCCATGTTTTGCCCATCTCTGTGGAAAGCTTTTTGTTCTTAATCCCAACCTTGGGATATCGTGATCAGCGACACGAAAGACTTCACTCTCTTATTTCTTTAGGGTTTTGGGTTGGGTTTTTTTTTTCTTTTCTTTTTCTTTCATTCTTTTTTCTTTTTTTTTCTTTTTTAATGGTGTGTAAATCTTCTAATGGGTGTTTTATTTATGTGTTATTGGTATTTTGGTTTTGGCTGTTTGGTTTTGGGGTTTTTTTATTTATTAATTTACCATGATTTTTTAATCGTTTTTTTCCCTTTCCTTTTTTTAAATTGTTTTTTTTAAAGGGGGGGTATAACTTTTTGTTAGTTTTGTCCATTTTTCTTCTTCTTTTCTTCATTATTTTTATGAGTGGAGGGTTGTGTGGGTGGGGGGGGGTCTTGGTTTTTTCTTTTTTATGTCTGTCTCAATTATCATAATTACAGAGGCGAAGCGTCTATAAAATCAAATAATCACTGCTTCCCTTCCTAATTTTGAAACATTGTCGCAGTCAAATTCACCCATAGACGTAAACCTCATAAATTAAATGTAAAAAGACGTTCATAATCACCAATGAACAATAGACTATGCCTAACCTTCAAAACCGTTTCATTGCCACAGAAATAGCCTGTTAGCCCCTATCGGGCCACTCCATAAGCAGTCACAAGCTTTGATTAAGTAAGCTTAAAGTGAGGCTGGAAGAGTCAACCAATAGATTTGAAGGGAACATGTGCATAGCAGTCAGAACTGTTTCATTGTCGCATATACACTGTTCACCCCTTTCGGGCCACAGTTATAAGCACCCAGACGCGCTGATTATCTAAGCGAACTATTACATTGGTCGAGTCTAACTCACAGATGTGAGGGGAACTAACTCCTAATAATCCTTTGACTCCTGCTACTACACTGCTAGTGTTTGTTTTTTTCCTCGACTTTTTAACGTCCTATAATCAGATCGTGACCTCGATTATGACAGCGGCTCCTGGCCGCGAAAAGCTAGACAAAAAACAGCCAAATGTAAAATTAAAAATTAATAATTGGCGTGCTCTACCAAAGTGTTTCGGCTGTCTGGTATAACATGCCATTGTAGTGCTGACATTTGTGCTTCTTTCCTTGGTGTTCGTGTGTTCAAATCTAAAGTTAAATTTAAGGTTAGTTAGAATAAATATTTTATGAAATACTTTCCCGATTATTTTAGCGGTTGAACAAGCATACAACATGAATTCAGGATTTGTTTTCATTCACAACTCAGAGTTGCCGCCTCCAGTGCCAGTAAGATTCTTGTGACTTGTGTGAGTGTGATATCTCCAGGCCCTATCTGGTCCCATTTCACTTTGATTACCCTGTCAAACAAGTCAGCCTTCGCCCCTGCATAATTATGAATGATACTATGATATTTACTATTATTAAGTGAGTGAGTGAGTGAGTGAGTGAGTGAGTGAGTGAGTGAGTGAGTGAGTGAGTTTGTTTTGTTTTTGTAAAGTGTTTTACGGAGCTCGCAACTGCATAAGGTCATATGAGCGCGCGGGACAAACCTAATATATTTTCAGTTGGTAGGAAATTTTGAATTTTGCCCGGGTGGCGGCCAAAGCATACTCTTATCGATTTTAGACCACCAAGGGATCTTTAACGTGCGCAACTTGCACTCGGGCCCTCTGAGATTTTTCTCCCTTGTCCGAGAAGGCTAGGTGTAGATCTTTCCTACCAGAAGATCAGGGGTGTAGCTGAAAGACAGCAGTAAGAAGAAGCGAAGGAGTAGCAGTAGAAAGGTCAGTCAGTCAGTCAGTCAGAAAACGATAGACGAAGGTTAGGCAGAGGGAGTAAAAGTAGGGGGGGGGGTGGCGAATAAATGGATTGTATGATGTGGTTAAAGACTAAAAGGTTTAAAGGGTCAGTTGTTCTTTAACGAATGTGTACTTGAGGGATAAGGGGGAGCAAGAGAAAAAAGAGAGAAAGAGGGTGAGATAGAGAGAGACGGGAAACCGAGAGGGGAGAGAGGGGGGGCAGAAAGAGAGGAGGAGAGAGAGAGAGA
>NW_004797419.1:376531-378596 GCF_000002075.1 Aplysia californica
GGGGGGTGTCTGATTTCTGTGTAAACTATTGAGCTCATATTATTTTGTTTTCTTTCTTTTTTCCACTTCTTTTTTTTTCTTTATTTTTACTTCTTGCTTGACAATGCGAATGAATAATAAAACTAAATTTTAGTATGATTTGAACAGAGTCACTTTCCCGGAACTCCAAGATACAAACGGAAACAATCTTTGAAAAGTAAAAGGTTACGGCGTAGCACGAAACAATAGAGGAAGGTAGAATACATCAAAAGAGAGAGAACTCCCATCAGAAAGGAGGTGGTGAACCCTGCACCTGACACACTAATGAATCATCTTTTAATGAGCAGCCCCACTCAAACTGTCGTCAATCTCATTTCCCTCACCCCCAGCATCACAAGGCGACGTACAAACAACAACTAACAAATTTCCCACTCTCTCATCTTCTCATCCAAAAGCAAAAAATCAACGAGTCAGAATTTGTAAGGCGCTGCTCCTTCTTTGTGCTATGGTTTTTCAAGTGCCTCTCTCGTGGCTGAAAAGAGATATGACTTTATGAATGAGTATTAGCACGCGCATATTGTCACGTCTCTTCCCACGGCCTACAGTTTATTAAAGAAATCGGTAAGGCCCCCCGAACCCCCCAGTGTATAGCACGAAGGCTATTGTTACCCCTTGCATTATGCCTTCTTTAGGGAGAGAGAGAAACGTACGCCGTGCACAAATCATACAGAAGAAACAGAAAAGGAAAAGAAAGCCGCGCGATATAATCGAAACGAGCGATTGTGAAATATACAACAAGAGCCTACTCTGCCCGTGGCCCCGTTTTTGAATATCGCATTCTGTATTCAGGAGCCTCATGACAAATTAAAATACAAGTAGCTACAGAATCGCGGCCGATGAAACATCTGTACCGTGTGTTTGGGGTGCCGAACGAGCAACGCATGAGTGTGGAGCTCAACTCAACGAAACTAAAAGAACTCCGGCGTGGTGTGGGGGAGAGAGGGGGAAAAACAACACAAAAGAGAAAGACAAACGAACAGAAAAGATTATAATTTCCTTAGAGGTTGTTAATATTCAGTCGGTGTGCGAGGAAAGTTTGTTACGCTGACTGAAAACTGAGACTAAGAAAAGACTAACAAGGGGTGGGTGGGCGGCTTTGCTTGCCCGAGAATGTCTCTGTTGACTCAAATGTTCAGCTCCGCCAGCAGTGAAAAGACTAAACGTGTGCCCTTTGGCGGTAAAGCTGTAGAGGGCTCACTGTGATCTCATGATGACTCTTTTCATCATCCTCGTTTCCATGAAAACAACTATGTCAAGTGGCCCGACGCCAATTTGACGACATGCAAGGCGAACAACAGCAGCAGGAACACCATCATCACTACCACAGAGTAGAAAGTGAATACAAAGACACCAGGCTCTTGCTAAGTACTAAGTAAACTCACGAGCAGTAACTGGGGCTCATATGTTTTGGGGTTTTTTCGGTTGGTTTTTATTTATTTTTGGGGGCTTGAGACGGGTTGGGAAAGAGGGAGTTTGGTTTTTTGTTCTGGTTGTTGTTATCGTTATTGTTGTTGCTGTTGCTGTTGTTGTTGTTGTTTTGTTTTTTTCTGGAGGTAGGGGAAGGGGTTATATCTTCATATCATCAGCACCATCATAGAGGGCCAGATCTGAGACAGACATCGGTGATCATTACTCTTTGTCTCTGCTCACATGTTACCTCCAGAACTGACAATGTCATTTTCCTCAGTTTGAATGAAGGTTGGGTTCAGTGCAAAAAACATTAGGACAAGCCGCAGCTGTCCAGTGAGCAGATTTGTATAGACCTTGTTTAGTCAGTTTTAGCGTAAAGTGCGTGGGTTTTTCGCCCCTACAAACACTATTAGGTCTTTTAAGAGGTGGACCCTCAGAATTTAATGTCCGTCTCAGATAGGACCGTGCACAATAGGTTGAGAGCCTTGAAAACTCCACAAAACAGCCTGAGACCAAGAACGCCTACTCTCCGCGGCATGATATCAACTGGGCTAGCGGAATGTCTTAGCACTTTTTTCTTACTCTGTACTCCACTCTCTCTCTCTCTCTCTCTCTC
>NW_004797419.1:381233-382667 GCF_000002075.1 Aplysia californica
CTATCTATCTATCTATCTATCTATCTATCTATCTATCTATCTATCTATCTATCTACAAAACGTTGAGATGGGTAAAAAAAAAAAAGCAATATTAACCTGAGGCAAAAGAACATGGCAATACAAGGTAATTACATTGATTCCTTTGGCACGAATGAGGCATAGATCTGTGCTGTCTTTAAATATATTTTTTTTAATACAGGAGTTTTGGAAATTGTTTGTTCATGGCAATTACCCTGGTGTAAGCTGAGAAAGAGAGTGCATGGTGATGAAGAAACAAAACTATCCGAATTCTGAATGTGTTTCACAAAATTGTCAGTTACAGGTGTCTCAGGTGATGTCTTTCTTGTTGACGCCTAATTATTGGCCGACATGTAAAATAGTTCGTGGCTGCAAGATTTCTCCATGTCATTGGCTTGTTTTTCGAAAAAAGGTTTGTGTGTTGTTTTCCGCAGATGTTCTATGTTGCTCTGTTGTCACTTTGACTGATACAACTCGTCTTCTCTAGCTGCCCAAACCACCGGGCATTGCCTGTGGAAAAGTGTCAATTGGTATGGGCCTCTGTCAACACGTATTTTTGGCTGATTTACGGGACGGGACCTCCAAGTTCAACGGCCTTCTCCAAAAGGACCGAGCCAATTTAATGGGAAATTTCTTACAGAGGTGAGGTTCGAAACCCCAAACCAGCAATCTCAGGGCCACGGGTCTGGTAGTCTAACCACTGACCACCGACGCCACAGGCATTGCCTCTAGGTTATAATGATAATGATACTTGTATAACGCAAAATCCTGCTCAACTGCAAGGTCTATGCTCTTTACAGTCTATATTATTAACCCCGCAGTCCTCATAGCATTCTGTAACAATCTCAACTTTCTCGGAGGCATACACACAATCTGGCGTTTCGCTACAATAT
The DNA here is from genome assembly GCF_000002075.1 of Aplysia californica. NCBI lineage: Eukaryota > Metazoa > Mollusca > Gastropoda > Aplysiida > Aplysiidae > Aplysia > Aplysia californica. Next base: position 382,145 of record NW_004797419.1, read on the forward strand.
CTGACTTTTTTGGCCGTTTTGAGTTACTAAGACCTTGATCTCAGAAAGCAAATGCTCTCGTTATCGAGATATTCAAAGACTTGCATTCGAAAAAGCTTGACATGTGAAACTCTAAATTTTTTAAGCCAAGTTTCTCAAAACTAGGTAATGAGCAGATAGAACTTGTGTAATTCTAAGGTAGCGATTTTACGAGCGCTGCAACACAAATATACTGATATAATAATATGTGGTTGAATTTAATATGAAACGAAGGTATCGATAGATAAATGGGTTATCAAACACAGAAATTGGTCTGAGTATCATAACACAACTTCATTCTGTTCAACTGTTGGTTGATAACTAATGTTTGACTTACCATTCAGTTAACAACAGCAATAAATCATCAGTCAAACAGAAATGAAGTTTTGAGTCTACAAGCGTTTGAAATTGATACCCTCGTGATTTTCAGTTCCAGTTTGTGGTAGCACCTTTATTTCGTCCGTCGTCGGGGGAGGGGAGTGTTTTTATTAGTAGCTATTCGTGC
>NW_004797419.1:387529-389073 GCF_000002075.1 Aplysia californica
CATTATAACTATAATTCACTCACTGAGTCGCTCCTTCACTCTCTTCCCCTGTACAATTCACATGCGCCTCAGAATACGACCCACACTCACAAGGAGCGCACCATTCCCCCCCTCATCCTGTTACATTAGTCAAACCACAGATGATCGTGCCCCGCCCCCCTGCGCCTGCAATAATCGCATGACCCCGGGGTCACAGAGCTCCGATGTCAAAGGTCACAATTAGTCCCTCACGTGTAAATATTTTATGGACGTGACCTCGGAAGAAAGCGCCGCACTGCGGCCGTCCACAAATCTTTAACCTCATACAAGACAACCCCCAGCAAAGTTTGGAAAACCCCTTCTCCACAACACTTTAAGGAACGGGCCTTTTTTAAGAGAAAGGAACCCCACAGGGGACACTCTAACCACTATAAACTTAGCTGGAGAATAAGTTGAGAAAAAGGACTTTAGTATCGTGAAAAGAAAAAGATTGCGTTCGTCTTGACTATTAACCCTGGGGAGCGAGGCGCATGTCGAGAGACTGCGGGCGGCTACCTCTGTCATGTCTTCCTCACCTTCTTCCTTCCTTCCTTCTTTCCTTCCTTCCTTCGTTCCCAGGTCTTCTTCGGATTTCAGCTCGCCTGTCTTTTCTCATCCGCTACTTTCTGCTTGAATAATTCTCTTCCCAATCCCACTTGCCCCTTCGGCCATATTTATTAAGATGTTATGATTAAGTTTGCAAAAGTAAAAAAAAAGGAAGATCGAACAATCAAAACTTTAAAAAATGATCACCGTGTTACATTTCTTGACCTCAAGTAACCTGCATAAATCTAATTCCAAACATTTACAAGAAGCACTTTAAAAATGTTCGGATTTAACGTCCCTATCAACAACATTAGATCTGATCTATATGACAGCCGGGACCAATGATTATAAATACCGGGACCTCCAATAGGACCAAGCCAAATGATTTGGGAACCTCCTAACTCAACAAAATGACCTGAATTCAAGAACACCCAGTCTGGGACTAGAACCAGGGTCATCATCATCATCCAGTGACAGATCTGCGACAGACATCGGCGATTATGGTTCTCCGTTCATTCCTTTGCTCGCATGCTCCTAAAAAAAGCTACGTTTCCCTGATCTTTCCTTGTCACCCACTTGTTCAGATCCCCATTAGGTTGCTCTGGGCCTACCCCTGCCTCGCTTGCCTTCAATGTTGCCAGTGTGAGCTTGATGTTCAAGACCCTTTTGTCTATTCAGGGGTCCCAAAACTGAAATTGTCGTTTCCTGGTTGGTTTTTTTTAACAGTGAGCGTTTGTATAGCGCACAACCCCGCTCTACAGCAACCTCTATACGCTTTACACTTTACACCCCAACAGACCACAGAACACTCAGAAACATTCTCAGCTTCCTGGGAAGCATAGAGTGCAAGCAGCTGATTTAAAAGACTGAAAAGATCAAGATCCCAATACGAGATCGAGAAATAAATAATATTCATTGTACGGTTCCTTTTTTATTTTAGAGGATACAGTGTGGAAAGCACACACACACACACACACACA
>NW_004797419.1:394472-396220 GCF_000002075.1 Aplysia californica
TAGCCCAGGATAGAGAAAAGTGGAGGGTGTTTGTCCGTGGCCTATACCCTGGTGCAGGGTGAGAAAGGCAATGATGACCTATCAACACTGTTAGCTTATATAAGAGGCGAGACCTCCGAGTTTAATGTCCGTCTCCGAAAAGACCTATAAAGTAATCAGAATCTTTTTTTTCTTTTAAGAAAAAAAATCTGTATAAATAAAGACCTGGTGGCACTCCCTTCCAGTAGCCCTGAGTGACCAGACTGGGAGTTTTCTAAAGGCGTTAATTAAAAAACATTGCTGGAAACAACAGAGACAGCAGCCTTCAGAGATGATGACGGACAGAACAAATGAAGTGAAGGATACAGGAAACACAGAGACAAGACAGTTGTCAATTAGCTGACACAAATCTCGGACGAAGACCGAAGTAAACTAACCGCCTTTTTGTTCGAGTTTAAGTCAAAAGTAGCACAAGGTTAAAATAGCGGCCATGTACTGGTGTCTAAAAAAAAAGGAGAACCCAGTTAAACAGCAAAATAGTGAAATGGTGCGGATTTAATGCCCCTATCAGCACTGCTACGTTATTTAAGAGGCGGGACCTCCGAGTTTAACGTCCATCTCCGAAAGGAGAGAGCCAAGTGAGAAATTTTGCCTTTCCCAAGGATACAGTGTCGGAGCGGGCTGAGGTTCGTACTTTAAACGGCAGTAACTCGATCTTTGAACCAATTGAAAAAAGAAACTTCTCATTAAGAAAATTCAACAAAGGGGACGTTACGTTTTTCAATATGAAAAAAATTCATTCGTTCGACAAATTTCAAATTTTTACAATTTCAACCAAAATTGACTGAAACGCAAAACTTTCCAATACTTTAAGTTCAAATGTATTTATTGTTCTGTTTCAAATAAGCACACTTTTTCTATTGAATAACAAATTAGTACAAAATTGATATTGCTAGATAAATTCAAGGAAGGTGTTCGCTATTTAAATCTCCAGGCGTAGATCATTTACTTCCATTGAAGCTCCAATACGCCACTGGAAATTTCGAATAACCCTGTGATTGTTTCTGGGTCGATCGTTTGGACGTCGTGTCCTACAATGAGATTCAACTGTTCGATTGTTTGAGGGTTGTGTCCCTGGAGCCTGCCTGTCGAGAAAAAAACAACAACAACACGGATAATAACTGTAAGGCTTAAGCTGGAGGGAATGTGCTAATCACTCTAGTAAACGTTCTACTTATGAGGCGTTCCCCAAGCCTTTCATGCAACCAAAACATCAGGGCCACTCTTGATGTGTGGGTTGTGGCCCCATCCCACCGGAACCAGGCCTGTACAGCACAACACATTCTCCCCCTCAAACGTTTACGAAACTTTCTGCACACGTTGGGATATAGATCTATCTGAGGTGACTGTTGTGGCTTCACCGTCTTTGTCCTGAAACTAGGACAGGCCAATCACGCCAATGTATCTGAACGCTAATAAAAAGAAGTACAATTTTGCACTTTACCCAATTTTGGTTGAAATTTTAAAAACTTGATATTTCTCGAAAATGTTGATTGGTTTTCTTTGTATTTAAGAACTTGGCGTCCTCATGGTTGAATTTTATTTGTTCGATTTGTTTTTATTAGTGTAGAGATGACCGAGTTCATATATTCTTTAAGTGAGTCCTCTTCAGGGGCGGTTTGTGTCAACTGGACAGTTGACTAGAGATTTATTGCTGATGATGATTTTCATTCAGTTTTAAGTAAATCCAAACAAACATGTATCAACAG
>NW_004797419.1:396320-397869 GCF_000002075.1 Aplysia californica
AGAGAGAGAGTGTGTGTAGGGGGTGGGGTCGGGGAAGTATGTGTGAAATAGTGTATTTCTCTGTGTGCGTGCGTGCGTTCATGTGTGCGAGCGTGCGTTCATGTGTGCGTGCGTGCGTATGTTTTGCTGGGTAAAAACGGGTGTCCCTTTTCGTCGTACCTGTTTCCCAGGACTCACGATTCTCCATACAAAAGTATTTTATGATCACAGCAGCTGTCGATAATTATTGATCTCTTACACAAACGGTATGAGAAATTAATGTGAGCGATGAAAGAATTAACAGAGATCAAAGACGAAGATCGAAATTAACTGATTAAACTAGAGTCTTGTCTAACTGGCCAACACGCTACGCCCACACCACCGATTTTGTCCTGTGGCAGAGATGAATGGTTGAATGATAAAAAGGGGGCAAAAGATTGAGATCTGAACAAAATGATTGAACCAAAGGCTTTCGTCTAACAGGCCAGCACACTGCTCCAGCCCCACCGATTGTTTCTTGTGGAAGTGTCAGATGAGGGACAGGACACTGCGTGGGTGGTTAGTGGGTGCTCCAGTGTGGCTTGCTCCTTCTTTCCTATCAAACACGTATCGTTCTTATTTCTCCTCCTTCTTTTCTTTGTAGTATGATACTCTTTATCTATGGTGTAACACCTCTAACCTTCGGCATTGATTGACCTATTTGTCTTGCAAATGCCGTAAAACTCTTATTAAAACAGAAACTAATCTTCGGCACTACTTGTATGACCAATTTCTTTAGCAATAAATGCCGTAAAACTCTTACTAAAACATGACCTATTTGTGTTGCAAGTGCTCTAAAACTCTTGACTAAAACCAACGACCTCCCCTGATGGACCAACTGTTGGTCAAGCGATTACCCCGCTTTGTTTTATCCCCGCGACGTCTGTCCGTCTTTTGTCCTCGTTATGTTCTCCGATAATCAAAAGTGGGCGGAGCGACCACAGACAAGGCAAAAGTAAACGAAAACGTCACGCAGTTGCTTGGGCAAATTTTGAAACGGCGAAAAGAAAACTTGGGCTGTGTGTATCTCGTATTAGTAATCGATAACTTCTACTTGATTGTTTCTTCGATTAAAAAAAAAAGATTTTACTGTTTCTTTTTGTGTGTGTTTTTGTTCTTTACTCTGGAGAGAGTCGACTTGCAAATTGTCGGGTTTTTTTTTGTATAATTGGGTTAGTTTCTTTTTTGGCGTTGATTGTTTTTGTTTCTTTGTACTTTTGAAAAGTGATTTGTGGAGTAGATAGGCGGGTATGGGGTGAATGAATTTTCTGTTTGAATTTGTCACTGTTACAAGGGTTTTTTTTTATCAGAGTTTGTTAATAAATGATTTTATGTGTGTATTTTGTGTCTGTTTATGTATGTGTGTGAGAGAGAGAGAGAGAGAGGAGAGGAGAGGAGAGAGAAAGAAAGAAAGAAAGAAAGAAAGAAAGAAAGAAAGATTATTTTACAATTAAACTCTTATGTAGCCTACATGAGAGATAATAACGGCGATGGTGACAAACCATACCCTATCTCGTACACACACACACAC
>NW_004797419.1:397989-399347 GCF_000002075.1 Aplysia californica
ACACACACACACACACACACTCAGACACACTTACAAGCCCTCGCCAAATCTCCGCCTCTGTGTCCCTCGCCCTGACGGATGCAGTTTTTAATTTACCGGAGACAGAAGCCCCTCCGCTCGTCTTCTCTATCGATCTCCGGCCCTGTCGCCCTAAGGGACAGACCCTAGCTATGTTTTGCACGCGCTTCCAAGATCATGAGGGCGGTTGGAGGCTGGCACAGGCCCTCAACGGGCGGTGGGAGGGTGGCACAGACCCACGATGTGTTTTACATGATCTTCCAAGATGAGGGCGGTTGGAGGCTGGCACAGACCCTCAAAGGGCGGTGGGAGGGTGGCACAGACCCACGATGTGTTTTACATGATCTTCCAAGATCATGAGAGCGGTTGGAGGCTGGCACAGACCCTCAAAGGGCGGTGGGAGGGTAGTACAGACCCGCGACGTGTTTTACATGATCTTCCAAGATCATAAGGGCGGTTGGAGGGTGACACATCTTTACCCTATTACATCTGTGTTGTTTCTTTGTATCCGGTTTGCTGCTTGTCAACACCAAACTCATTTTGGGTGGTTGGCGTGTGCTCTAATGTGGTTTGTTCCTTCTATCCCACCAGACACCTATTGTCCGTATCTTTCCTCCTTCTTTTGTTTATGTGATTCTCTCTTGTAACACCTCTAAACTTCGGTACCTATATTATGACCTATTATTGTTGCAAGTGCCGTAAAACACAATTCTAAAACTAGAACTCCATCTGACAATTTTTGGTCTACTTTTTCTGTTCTGTGATTATATCACCTCATGTAGACAAAATCAGATCAAAAGTGTACCGGAAAATTAACATTGTCACACTTAGATCAAAAGTGCACCGGGAAATTAACATTGTCACACTTTCACGCAATAATTACGTTTCCGTGACATTAACTACAGCATTTCACAACCGCTTTCGAAAGATCTATAAGTCTTTAGCTAATTGGGGTAAAAAATGACGCCCCCAAAATCAATTTGAGATGTAACTGTGAGTGACGAGTTAAGATCAAATACATGTACCTGTAGATTCTCTCGTCCGCTTACCCTATTCAATTCTTACTAATTTTTTATTTTTTTTACTTCGCTTTACTTTTAATTTTGTTTTGATGTTATTTTTGTTTTGGATTGTTTTTGGTAATTGCTTTTGATTTTGTTTTTCTGTCTATTCTAAGTGTCATTTTATTGTTTTAGTAATTGCGTTACATTTGGTTTTTGTTTTTGTTTTTGTTTTCCTTCTATTCTGGGTGATATTTTAAACATTTAAACATCACTTCAGTAGTTTTATCGACGCCAGAGAGAAAATGTAATAGCTATCGGTGGGGGAGGGGCGGGGGG
>NW_004797419.1:401623-403003 GCF_000002075.1 Aplysia californica
CAGACAGACAGACAGACAGACAGACAGACAGACAGACAGACAGACAGACAGACAGACAGATAGACAGACAGACAGACCATTTTTATAGCGCTCTATCCCACACAAGTACTTGTACATGTATAAGCTCTGAGCGCTTTACATCAATCACATGCTCCCTGAGCGTAATACTTCATTCACACAAGATAAAACATTTCGCAGTAACAAGAAAAACCAGTTCAACCCCATAAAGAACTTTCACAACCATACATTAATTATATACACATTGGGACAACAGCTTTTTAAAAAAGCATATCAGCACTTACTAACATTCTATAACTAAAATTAAACAAGTGAGTCTTGAGCAGTCGCTTAAAGATATTAAGATTTTTGTTATTTTGAGAAGAGGGCGAAAAGAAGAGAAGAACTAGAGGGATAGAAAATATCGGTGGGTGGTGTGGTATGGTTTGCTCCTTCTTTCCTATCAAACACTTATTGTCCTGATAGCTCCTCCTTTTTTTATATGTGTTACTCTCTTGTAACACATCTAATCTTCGGTACTTGTATGACCTTATAGTGCACTGTGGCGACTGGCAATGGCATGGCTGTAAATTGTTCTATATTTGTGTAATGCTGATATTTATGTATGTACAATGTATTTGTGCATGTTTTTATGTACTCATGTATTAATAATTATATATTTATGTATGTGTGTTATGTATGTTTGCCATTGTAAACCAAATTACCCTTCTAGGATCAATAAAAGTTTAATTTATTATATTTATTTATTTAGCGTTGCCGATGCTGTAAAACTGTAACTAAAACTAAAAACTAAAACTAAAGAAAACACTGGGGTAGACAGAGGGCACTGAGCAGAAAGCAAGAAGGTCTGGTCTATGCTGGCCACGCCAGGTGAGCGCCGCACATAGAGACACTGGGATTTACGCGCCACATTGTCACTCTCTGATCATGAATATTGATGAGCTCTTGCACGACCGACATACACACAAGCCAGCCTCATACTCAAGAAATACCTCCAGACATCGCTTGTTGTAGCCGCTGGTTCCTTCTCTCTCTTTCTTTCTCTCTCTCTCTCTCTCTCTCTCTCTCTCTCTCTCTCTCCTTTCGTTGAGAAATATTCAGATTTTCAGATTGTTTTGACGGTTTCGTTTGTCGTTTTTTTTTCTTGCTCGTAAATCTCTGCTGAGACTAATTTAGTGTCTTCCCAGTCTATTTTTAGATCCTGGCTTTGACCGACATTTTCGCTGGACGGTTGTTTTCACCCTTATTCTTCCTTCCTGTTCTGTCTTTCATTTTTTTCATGTCTCATCTCCTATGTATCTGTCTGCCTGTCTGTCTGTCTGTCTGTCTGTCTGTCTGTCTGTCTGTCTGTCTGTCTGTCTG
>NW_004797419.1:407395-409714 GCF_000002075.1 Aplysia californica
CGAGTCATCCATGTATTCATAAAAATAGTTATAATGTGAAGAGTTTTTTTGTTTTTTTTTTGGGGGGGGGTAAAAATCAAATGGAAAATAGAATAAGTCAACACGCAGATCTTTAAATGCAAAATTCTATAGACAGGTATTTACGTGGTATCAAACATTCGTAAAAGAAAGGCACACTATTTTTTTAATGTGTACATGATTTAGAATTGAATTTTTTTTTTAAACTCACAACTTTTAGAGAGACGTATTTCCTAACCTTTTTTTAATAATATTTTTTCAGATGAACTTAATTCACACATTTTTTTCAGATCTGCGTATATTCAAGAATATGATTCTGTCATGTGACTGCTCCAACTAGACCCAATATCCCAGCCACGTTCACAAGAATGGAGAACAACGGAACACAGATCTGTTTTTTGACGCGATGCGCCCAAATATTGGCACTCTGCGACACCTAACGGGTCCTTCAGACCGACTCGAAAATATTCTCCCAACATTTATTGGTAGCAGTTTGACGTCGATTGGCGGCAGCGCCGGCGGTTTATGGAATTCTGGACGTGTCTTGAGCTCTCCGCAGTCTGTGTCGGATTGTGTGTCGTCGGTGGTGGTGGTGCTTGTGAATGTGGAGAGTCTGATCTGAGGAGAGGAGGTGACCAGTCTCAGAGTGTGTGTGGTCGGTGTTGTTTTGAGGGGTAGATATTACATCTATTTCCTGGTAGTGTTTCGTGCCGGACACACACTGCTGCTTGGCACACATTCCCAGGAGGTTGCTGCTATAATCTACTACTGTGTTGTTGTGTACAGTTCATTCACTGACTCATTCCCGGATTGCCTTTTGGATTAGTGGTGGTGTTGTATGACGTATACCGCGCGCGCCTAGAGAGCGGAACGGTTGTAGTTCGAATCTAGTGACGGTGTTCGGGGATGGATATTGTGTAGACAGACCACCCCCACTCTGCCCGACTCACCACAGTGGATTTTTCGTCTGAGGTAAGAGGAACAATAAGGCTTAGGTTTTCTGTTTACATAACTTAACGTAGTTGATTATACCCTCATTTTTGTTTGCTTGTTTGTGTCTTCTGGTTTTTATTTTGTTCTCCTTGTTCGTTCTGCATTGGTTTGGGGTTGTTGTTTTTTTTAAATTTTCATTCTTTTTTATTCATTTATCTATTATTTCTACTTTTTTTAAATTCATTTATTTATTTCATTTTATTTCATTATTATTATTATTATTTTTATTATTATTGTTTTGTTGTTTGTTTGTTGTTGTTTTTTTTGTTTGTTTGGGTTTTTTGGGGGAGATAAGAAGTCGGTGACTAAATACGAAATTCATGTATCAAAAGAAATAAGAAATTAAAACGAAAACCAAATAAGGAAAACAAAATATTATTTAAAAATTGTTGTTGATATTTTTTGCGAGAGTGAAATTTGTTTGTCAAATCAGGAGGAATTGTTTGCTCCTTGTGTTTTAGCCCCGCGATGCTTTTGGTAAACAAAACTGCTGGCGAAATCTGGCTTGGTCTTTCATAGAACGTTTTGCCGTGAATAGAAATATAGAGGTCGATGCAGGCTTAAAACTGGTTTCGTGAAGGCTTTACGATTGACGGTACCGATGCTGCGTCACTTATAAAATATGCGACACGTTGAACAGACATTTCACGGGTAGTCAAAGTAAATTGAGGTAGGGGGGTGTTTTAACTAAAATTATTATACATCGTATTCACATTCATAAACCAACGGGAAGATTGAAGAATACCGGACCACTCGTATACATTATTGCGCGAGAATGTGGGGCGGGTGATTGGGGTGGAGGAGGGGGGTCTCCCCCCTGACAAAATTGTAATAAATAGATCTAGATCTAGATCAACCGGTCCGAGATTCACCATTGAGAGATATTAAAAACTGGGGAAAATCATGAATTCCTAAGGTTGAGACATAGGCAAAGTCAGTCCGCTGGTCCGGTATTCTTCAATCTTACCAAACCAACTATTGGTGTTGTGCTGTAGGATTATTGTAAGATCTGAGTTTGCGATTTTGTGAGGTTATACATTTGTAGGTTTGTTAGAAAAAAAAAAAAGTGTGATAAGCTTGAGGGGGTGAGATATTTGGAGAGGGAGGGAGGGGAGGGGAGGGGAGAGGAGGGAGGAGGTAAGGTGTGAAGACGTGATGGCATAGCCGGGTTATTTTCAGTAGGAGCGGACGTGATAGATCTAATAAGTTGGTCTGCTCCGGGGTGGTTGTCGCACCGGCACGTCTTTGGACAACGACAACAACAACAACAACAACAACAACAACAACAACAACAACAACAACAACAAC
>NW_004797419.1:410101-411236 GCF_000002075.1 Aplysia californica
TGTGTGTGATTGTGTGTGTGAGGGGTGGGCAGGGTGCCGTTGTTCGTCGGGTCAGGTTTAAGAGTTGTAATGACGCCACTATTAACACATAAAAGAAAAGGAGAAAAAAGGGAGCACCCGCTAGGTGTTTTGGGGGAGAGACGGAGGGAGGGAAGGAAGGGGGGCAGAATGGGTATTGTTGTGTGTGTGTGAGAGAGAGGGGAGGGGAGGGGGTACACCCGTTACCTCCACCCGTAACTTCTAGCCCACCCACCCTCTCACCCTCCCCTCTCCTCTTCCCTCCCTCCCTCCCTCCCTCCCAACTCTCATTCACCCCCACCCCCCCCTCTCTCTCTCTCTCCCTCTCTCTCCCTCTCTCTCCGCGCTGGGCGGAGGGCTTGCCTTGCCTCCCGACGAGCCCCGTCAGATTTTGAAGCGCTGGATCCCAAAGCCAATAGAAAGGCTTGCAAGAAATAAGGTTATGATAATTATTTCTTCTCCCATTTCTGTATTTCATATGATTATCATCATTGGCTCTACGCATGCGCGCCGAGATCCTCTCCTTCCTACCGCTCGGGCCGTCCCGCAGAGGGGGGGAGCCGCCCGATCGTCCGTGAGAGAGCGAGAGAGCGAGAGAGCGAGCGAGAGAGACAGATAAGCCAGCTGTTAGCTAGCGTCTCGTGTCGCGGAGAAAAAGGGGGGAGCGGCCTGTGTGTGCCGTGTTGTGCTGTGTGGAACAAGGAACAACGAACTCTCTCCCTCGCGGAAGGGAAGAAGAGTCCAACAGCTTCCGCGAGATCGTTCAATGTTCACTCATTTCTGGACCCTTTGACGGGGAAATGGAGTAATCTACCCAACCGACAAGTGATCATTCTTTTTATGTGATACAACTTCTACTCAAATCAGACACTTTCAAACCTACAGGCTTTGTATTAATTTTATATAAAAAATTTTCAACGTCAATTGTTGATACAACTTTTAGGCAAATTGTAGATCTAGATCTAGATGTAATTTAGATCTAGATCTATAATAATATCATATTTTTGCGGAAAATTATATAGCAATAACAAACGAAACAGTGTCATTATTAACGCTATTGATATTTTTATTATCATTTTCTTTCCACCATTATTAAGTTTCTTTTTATTATTATTAT
>NW_004797419.1:411970-414223 GCF_000002075.1 Aplysia californica
AGTATCAATTGGTATGGTCAAAAGAGAACTTAACGGTTACGGCATTAGTGGCAACAATACTTTTTTTCTTTCTTTTATTCAAAGACAAAATTTATTTTCAGTTGTTTTTCTCTCTCTTTTTCAGATATCCCTGGACTATAGCTAGTGAGATAACCGAGCCGAGGAAGGTTTGAACTCATTTCTTTCACACGGAACACTGGATTCAGAGTGAGAGTCAGGATTGTGCCGCTGGTGGTGTAGGCTACGAGCCGGTGGTGAGTGGTAGCCCGTGGTGTAGGCTACTCTCCAGTGGTCAGTGAGTAGCCCGTGGTGTGGGCTACAAGCCAGTGGTCAGTGAGTAGCCATCATGTCAAGACGTAAGCAATCCAAACCCCGGCATGTGGACAACGAGGGTCTCGCCCTCACGGCCGCGGCGACTGACCCGGTGGGTCCCGGGATGGAATTCCGACAGGAAAACGATAGAGAGGACGATCATACTAATATGGTCAAGTTTCTGAAGGACAGGAACGGTTGTGAGGACGAGGAAGGGGAGGATGGAAGCATGGATCATGTACACAATAGTGGTGAGTAGAGCTTTTGGTTGTTGTTGTTGTGGTGGTGGTGGTGATTGTGGTTGTTGTGGCTGTTTTTGTTGTCGTTATTGTTACTGCTGTTTTTTGTTATTGTTATTACTATGTTTTGCTCTTCTTCTTCTGGATCTTGTCGCTGTTGTTGTGGTTGTGTTGTTGTTGATGCTGCTGTTGATTTTATTTTTTTAAACTATTATCTCTTCTATTATTTTTTATTCGTCTTCACCACCCGCTAGTTTTTCTAGATTCCTAGTTTTCCTTATTAATCTTCCTCTCGACAATTCTTGATCTTCCCACTTGATTCATACTGCTATCGTTTACTATACTACCACTACTGACTGCGCTGCTCCGGTTTTTGGTTGGTAGGTTGTCCCTTTTTAAAATAATTCTTTTGTTACATTCTAGATAGTTTTTCCCCCTCTAAAGGATTCAAACACCGGCTGAGGTGGGCTTGGGTAGGGCCAGGCTAATGGTGTGTGGTGGTGTTAGTCACAGCGTCGTCACCTCGCCGCGTGGGGGGATGCCCATTCTGATTACCCAATAACGCTCAAACACACCTCATTTTCAGACAAAACTACCGGTTTCAATGTCACAAACCTATAAAATAAAAACAACAACGACGACAAAAGCAAGAAAAACAGCAAACCAAAATCATGAGAAAAAAATTCAACATCATTTTTTAAAAATTAATTAATAAAACCAACAACAAACTTGATTTAAAAAACTTTAAAAGAAAAAAAAGAAGATTTTTATTTGGGGGGACATACAACGGTAAGTTTAAATGTGTTCGATATGTGTTACAGTATTATCTTTGGGTCTGCAGTAGATCGGAAGTGTGTGTGTGTGTGTGTGTGTGTGTGTGTGTGTGTGTGTGTGTGTGTGTGTGCGTGTGTGCCCGTCCACTAGGTCCGTGGAGAGTTAGTCTACCACTGGAAGCGTTGACCACTCGTGTGTGGCTTCCTTCAACCAACTCTACGGACTTTTGCGCGTGGTGTAGTGGTTAGATTGTTCACCTCGCACGCAAAATACACATGTCCGAGTCCCGCGAACAGATGACAGGATTTTATGCACAGTTGGGAGCGCCGTAAAACCTCTACTAATACTAAACTAAGATGGCAGTATTTTGTAGAGTAGATCAGTTTTATTTTCATTTATATTTGCAATACGAATAGATCTAATAAATACCGAAGTTTAAAGGTGTGATAAGAGAGTAACATACAAAGAAAAGAAGGGGGAGAGAAAAGGAACATAATAATATAGATGTTTGATAGGAAAGAAGGAGCGAACCACACCAGAGCACCCGCTGACCACCCACGTTGAGTATTCTCTGTGTTTGTGGTGAGGGATTTGTATTGATGGGGAAAGGTGGTGGGAAAGGGGAGGTGGGGTGGGGATGGGGAGTGGTGGCGATAGGACAGGAATATCCCTCACAGGTGACAACCCACGGTCCAAGCAACCAGCCTCCTACAAAGTCTACACTGAGTTGAGAGGGACAAAAAAATCTACAATTAGAGTAACAACAATTTATCACACCTTTTCACAAATTTGCAGGGAGCACTTCTATTCTTTTGTAGTCCCAGTGTTAATTAGTTTCATGTCCGCATTTAGCACCTACAGTGTTGATCTGTTGTTATAATTATTAAATGTATGTAGGTCTACATACACACATGTTTTGGGGGTTTTG
>NW_004797419.1:415352-416589 GCF_000002075.1 Aplysia californica
GAGAGAGAGAGGGAGAGAGAGAGGAGAAATAGAGGGGAGATAGAGATAGAGGGGGAAAGGGAGAGAGGGAGAGGAAGAGAAAGAGTGAGAAAGAGAGAGAGGGAGAGAAAGAGAGAGAGAGAAAAGAGAGAGAGAAAGAGAGAGAGAGAGAAAGAGAGAGAGAGAGAGAGAGAGGGAGAGAGGGAGAGAGAAACCGTACACATCCGCACACATTATACCCTACACTGATTTCTTTCTTGTCCATTAATTTTTAGATTGTTTGTTTTTTGTTGTCTTTTGGGTTTTTTTGTGTTTTTTTAAATTTCCCAGCCTCTTTTCACCCTCTGCAGTAGTGTGTACAATCAATTCTGAAACATAAGGGTAGAGTTTGGCGAACCGTTGACACACAGTTCGATGTGTTATGAGAAAACTGTTCCGTTCAACGTCACCTGTCTGGGTACATTATAATTTATTGTTGTGCTGCTTGCCCATGCCTCTGTGTCGTATTTTTCTTCATGGTTGTAGTAAGATTTTACGGTACTTGCAACACAAATAGGTCATATTTATCATAAGTTCCAACGGTCTAAGAAGTGATTCAAAATTTTAGTAACGTACAAATAAAAGAAGGAGGCGTGATAAGGGCTAAAGATGTTTGATAGGACAGAAGGAGCCAACTACACCAGAGCACCCAACAACCGCCCACCGTACAGATGGCAATTTTTGATAAGATGTTAGCTCATATCTTTGTACGCATTTCTTCTTCTTCTTCTTCTTCTTCTTCTTCTTCTTCTTCTTCTTTTTCTCCTAGTCTCCAGCCAGACACGGTAGAGCTGTTCTCTCACTGTTCTCTGTTTTTCGGATGTAAAAAACAAAACAAAAGTTGAATACAACTAAATTTGCAAGAATTCAACGTCCATTCCCGATAGAAGTGAGCCAAGTGGGGGGAGGGGGGGGGGGGGGGGGGGGGGGTGAGCCTTGTAAACACACGTATCCGTATATGATAGAACTTAAAAGTGTATATTATTACTTCCATAAAAGAATTTCAATAAACATGTTTAAGGCGGGAAATGAAAACTGACAATAATATAACATCTCTTAAAACGACAACTAAACCCACAACAGGAAAATCAAAGAAATAACGCGCAGCTACCTTTTTTTTTGTTCCATTATGAGTAAATTCGGCGACGTTTCTGTAAACAATAGATTTTTCCACCTCAGAACATTATTATTATTATCATTATCATTATTATTATTATTA
>NW_004797419.1:417990-421487 GCF_000002075.1 Aplysia californica
CAGTGAGAAGATAAAAGGTTAAAAAAAAAACCGAAAATATAATAAAACAATTTCTAAAACAGTCCAAAGCAAAAGTAGCTGTTCCGTAAAATGACGAATGAGTTCTTTCATGCAAGCCGTCACCCTGCAGGGGACAGGCGCCCACTGCGACGATTATCACCAGCATCATCATCATCATCATATTGCCTTTATTCTTATTGTCTTAACGATTAATATTATGCAATGCATTATAATACTTTTATTGTTATTTTTATTTTTTATGGTTATAATTACGGATGAAAATTTTCTTGAACTGCTGCTTTTATCATCAAATTTTAAAAATCGTTATTCTTATTCTTATCATAGTTGTGGTGAAATATTATGGTCATTATAATAATTGCTGTTATAAAAGTTATTTTCGAAGTTATTACCATCATCATCACTCTTAATATTTTCATTGTATTATTGTTGTTATTATTACAATTGTATTATTAGCGTGACAATTACGATAGCTATAATTTTTTTTTTTTAAGACATTAGCATTTTACAGTTGCACGTGCTAGTATAAACACAATATTGCGTCAGTACAAAAAAAAAGAAAAATATAAAGCTTAATTTCAACGGCAAAAGGGATCGCTCAGAGACTCGAGGCTTTAAGAATTTATTCCCAAACCCTATGAACAAACAAACCATAAAATCCCCTCCCTTCAATTGTTCCATAGCCTCATGATGATATTTGTCTAACTTGTTCTATGTAAATTGTTATCCTCCTATATTTTCCTCGGTCTTCCTCTCCATCTGTCTCATTGTACCGTGCGTGCCCCCAGAGTTCCTTGCTGGGCGTTGTTTGCTACTGCACGTGATTATGTACAAAACTTCTTCGATCAACTGTCTAAATAATATTATACTAAGTCCAAAATGTAGGATTTCTTTTCTTTCCCTTTTTTATAATCTATTTGGTTTGTTCTTGGTTGTTGTTGTTTGTTTTTTCATTGCATTTACTTAAATTTTAGGTATCATTTGAATGTTCTCTTAATATGAAAATTTTAAATTGTGTTTCAAAAAAGAGGAAAAAAATATTTTAGCATTTGTAAAAAAATGAAACAGTTTTTTCTCCTTTAAAATGTTTCTAATTGCATTAAACATATTTTACTAGCTAGCAAACGACATCACGTACTATACGCCAAAACCGATTGTATAGCTGTATCGTCCCATTCTTTAATCTCTGTAAGTAAGATTAGGTGAGAGGCCAGGACTCCGAATGTCACGTCCGTATAAGATAGGACCGAGTCAGCTGAGTGGAGAAACTTATTTTCAAATCAAAACAAATTCAAAACGTCCCGTCGGGGATTCGAACTAGGATCATTCGGTCCGTAGTCCAGCATGATACCAACAGAGCTAAAAAAAAAAAAAACTCTTCTCTGAAACGTGCGTCATTTATTTATGTATTAATTAATTAATGTATTTATTTTTGTATTTTTTTATTTGTTTAAATATTTATTGTATGATTTAGATAATTTTGGAGGCTGGCTTCCCATCCTTGAGAGGGGTACAGCATCCCTGAAGAAAGATCGAGATTTAAAAAATATGACTTGTATTTCACGTACTTATAAAATTTCTCCTCACACGGGAATCGAACTCGTGTCTCCTGCGTGCCACAGCGAGCGAAGCACCTAGCTAAACACTACACCACACCCCAGGGTAAGGTAAAACTCTAAACCGTGCGTCAATTTGTCGTTAATAAAGAGAGGATGTGCCGGATATTGCGCAAAAAACAGCCAGCCTCCCATAGAGGTAGATTCACGGAGCCGGTGTGTGTATCATTCATAACAATGCACCCATTATCCCGGCAATACGTTGTGCTTGGCTGGCTTTCACACGTACAATAGCGTAGTGGATTATCATTTTCTGTGTATGGAAAGCAAGGCCTATACCCGCATCTACAAAAGGCACGCTGTTTGAAGTTTGGAAACATATGTGGAGGGTGGGGCGGGGTGCCACTTAAATTACAGAATACATGTGGTAGGATCGATAGGGGTTCAGAGGATATTTATTTGTTGAAGTAAGTTGTGGTTGTTGTATAGAGTGAGGTATTATGGCTTGTGTGTGTGTGTGTGTGTGTTTGTGTGTGTGTGTGTGTGTGTGTGCGTGTGTGTGTGTGTGTGTGTGTGTGCGTGCGTGTATGTATGTATGTATGTATGTGTGTATGGATTTGTGTAATGGGATATTTGAATGTATATGTGTGTGTGTGTGTGTGTGTGTGTGTGTGTGTGTATGTGTGTGTGTGTGTTTTCGCGTGTGTGTTAGAGTGTATGTATGTATTTGTCTGTCATCACAACTACTAGTGTTATGCCTTTTTCGAGACAATCAAACTCTTTTCTCTTCCCCCTTCACACTTGACTGCTCTCTCTCTCTCTCTCTCTCCCCCTCTCTCTCTCTCTCTCTCTCTCTCTCTCTCTCTCTCTCTCTCTCCTCCCCCTCCCTCTCCGCTCGCTCTATTGGTACCATGCTGAATGACTCCTGTTCGAATTCCCACATCAAAACTAGCATCTGATCCAACGACAACCCCCCCTCCCCCAAATCTCTCCCATGAAGTCGTTAGTACAGTACAAGATTTCACTGACAGAACTACAAGCTACAAGACAATTAACACCGCACTATTGATTTTTCTGACTGTCATTTCTGCAGCTGCCGCTGATGTCAAACGTTAATGTTGTTGCTGTCGTCGTCGTTGTTGTTATTGTTTTTTGTTGCTGTTGCTACTGTTGCTGCGGTTGCTGCGGTTTCTGTTGTTGTCGTTGTTGCTATCGCAGTCTTTTATCGCGTAAATAATCAACACCTCCATCGACAAAATTTAGAACATATTTTAGGAGGCGGGCCTCTGACACTGTCAAGGCCAATCCCACTCGGGATTTAAACTCGGGCCTACCCGCTACATCTCAGGCGCCGATTATGTCGTGATGTCTTGCCCTGGGTCACAAAAGTGCCGGTCGGTGATTGAAAGTGCTACTAGAGAGTTCCATTAAATAATAATAAAAGAAGGAAGAGAGATTTACAAAAGGTCGATAGATTTTTGATAGTAAGGAAGAAGCAAACCATCCGCAGTTGCCTTTTTTCTGTTTTCTGTTGTTGTTGTTGTTTCCCATTGATGTTATTCAATAATTACTGCTGCTCATGTTTTCTTTTCTTTTTCTTTTTTTCTTTTATTCTTTTTTTTTTTTTTTGTTGGGAAATCATCATTCTTTTATTTTTCCTAATTTTGTAATCGTTTTTGTTTCTGTTCTCGTCAGCGTGACTTCTCACTGCACTCACTCCAATGTAGCCGGGTATTTTACAAAATGTTTATAACTGTATTATCGCCTAACGCGCAAGCATTCATCTCGTGTGTGAGATCAAACTAAACATGCGTTATGTATGAGAACAAAATTTGCATGTTGGTCGTAAAACCATTTTTTTTTTCAAAACATAATGCGAGCTGCCATTTTCTTTTTGTTCTCTTTTTTTTTTTTTTTTTTTTT
>NW_004797419.1:422901-424056 GCF_000002075.1 Aplysia californica
GGGGTTGTTTGTTCGTTTGTTAATTCTGTTGTTGTTGTTGTTTTGGGGTGGTTTATTTTTTTGTTTTTGTTTGTTGTTGTTTTTTGTATCCCCCTTTTTTCGTCAACTATATACAAATCCGCTACGTATCCAGTCCGCAGTCCACAGCTAACTCAATGACTCATCGAGTCTCGGGTGACCTTCACAACTAAGTACTAAGTCTCCTGACCAAACGTAAAGACCTAACCTAACATCTCAAGCAAAAGCTAACTACACTCCTCTCCTACTCTTCACTCCTCACTCTGTGAACAAAAACCTCAACATTGAAGGTCAAATACCAGACTCGCTTTGTAGGCTTTGGCTTGTCCAATTCACACACAAGCAGGTACTCCACACACACACAAAGGCATGTACAATAGACACACAAGTAGGCATGTACAACACACGCATAAAGCATGCAGGCCAGACGTACAAGCATGTACAAACCACTCTCGTGAATACAGACATTATGCTGTCCCTTGTTGTAATCTCCCTTCTCCAAAATACCAGATCGCTTCTATAAACGAGTGGAGAGCGGCGTAATATCTAACACAAACAACAGTAATACACGAAATAGTAATATCTTGGGAAAACACGGGCCTACCCTAGGCGGCTTAGGGACCTTTGAGCGTTGTCGCTGACCGTAAGAATGTAACTAAGGGGGGGACACTACAATATTATAAAGGGAGGTGGGAAAGGAGGGGACAGAGAGGGAGCGGAGGGCAAGAGGCAGTAGAAAGGGAGAGGGGTGGAGGGATGAATGTCTTGTCGTTTGCTGTCATTTCGCTTGTTTGCACTGACGTTGTTGATGACGATAACCTGTTTGGACTTTTTAAAACGTAGACGTTTTTACACAGGCATTAACAAAGTTTAGATGATTTAGGAGGCGGACTTCCAACACTGCCTGTCCGGGCCAACTCGGGATGAGAGGGATATACAACATCGCAGCAGAAAAACCGAGGTACTGAATGCAAGAAATATATTCGCCCCCTTTTAAGAATCGAACTCGGATCTCTTTCGTGTGACAACGAAGCTTCTAACCGCTATACCACAGACGCCAGTGGATGAAGCATTAGCAAGAACCTCATTAGGACAAACCGTTCATGGGAACTGAGCTAAGATGTAGAACCAAAACAA
>NW_004797419.1:424266-425461 GCF_000002075.1 Aplysia californica
CCCCCCGACCCCCCTGTGAACATTTCTGACTCACCACCCACAGGGTGTTGACCCTTTCATGCTGGTCAACTTATTTGTGTCGTTATTTAATCATTTGTTGTGTGTGGTTTGTGGGGGGGGTTTTTTATATAAGATTTCTAATCTGGGACTTCCGGTGTTGCAGTTAAATTTAGTACCGTAATAGAATTGTCGTGATGATGAGAATCCCTAGAGGTGAGCCCTGTCTGGGTTGCACTCTCCCCCTCGTGACCTTGGCTTCTCTCTGATGCAGTTATCGTTACGTAAGGTTGCAATTATCGGTGTGATTCGGTGGGAATCACCGTTGTAGGAAAAAAAAAAAACCCAGCAAACCGATACCCAAATGTTTGGGGAGCAGAAGTGAAAACTAGATGAAGGTGGAGAAACGGAAATCTTGTAGGGTTTTTTGTTTGTTGTTTGGGGGGGGGGGGGGGTGTTGTTATTTTAGTTCAGTTTTTTGGTTTTTTTAGGGTGTTTTTTTTTCGCCATTCAGAGGTCTGTAGTTAGAGTAGAAATATGACGAAGGCAACGATAACAACAACAACAACAACAACAACAACAACAACAACAACAACAACAACAACAACAACAACAATAAACAGCAAGAAGAACAATGACGGCCACGACAACAACAACAATTACAATAAGAAGAACAATAATTTTAAAAACAAGTACCAAATCAATAACAGCAAAACAGCAGCAACAGCAAAAACCACCAGAACAACAACAGCAAATACAACAACAGCAACAAGAACAACAACAACAATAACACGCACAACGACAACAACAACAACAACAAAATTAGTATAAGAATAATAACAAACAACAACAAAACAACAACGATCCACAATCGCGGAGATCGATTGAGTAAACAAAACCGGAGACCTGTGACAACTCTAGTGTTGCCTGCTCCCTCTGTCTCCCTCCCCATTACTTCTGTCATCCTCACAAGCACAGCTCCAAACGTAGCGGAAATAGACAGAACTTACCAGAAAAATAAAGATCACAGCAGAAAAGTCTTAAAAACAAAAAGCAAACAAACTAAATTCAACGATGGACAAAGCAAAAATCTAAAAAATCAACTAGATGAGCCACAAAAGCAATAAGAAAAAGCACGAGAGGGGCAGTGGGGGGAAACAGCAGTGGAAGAAATTACAGTGATGACGAGAATGACCCC
>NW_004797419.1:427335-432900 GCF_000002075.1 Aplysia californica
TGTGTGTGTGTGTGTGTGTGTGTGTGTGTCCATCCATCCTTTGGTAACACTTATCCACTTGTTCGTCCGCCGTGGGTGGTTGGAGGGCGCCGCTCGTAGTTCTACTTCTTTTCTTCCCCTCCATTGTTTCTGCCTGTCCATCTTACTTTTCCCTTGCGTCAAGTGACCATCGGTGTGGTTAGAGTTGTTTGTTTGTTTTTTGTTTGTTTGTTGTTGTTTTTTTTGGTAGCTGTTTTGTTTTGTTTTACCATCGCTCTTTCAGTAACTACCAAGAGTTGGTCCTGCGCATGAATCCAACTTCTATACCTAACTTTATTAATATTATTTGGCTCACGGTTCTTACGTTTCTAGTTGGGTTTTATGTTTTGCTGGGTTTTTTAATGTCAAGCCCAAAATACGAAATGCATGTATGTGTTAGAGAGAGAGAGAGAGAGAGAGAGAGAGAGAGAGAGAGAGAGAGAGAGAGAGGGAGAGAAAGACATTTAGACCAACCCTAAGAAATGTAGAATAGAAGAAAGTAGGGGAAGGTAGAGTGAGGCAAAGAGAGGAGAGAGAGAGAAAGAAAGACAGAGCGACGGAGGTATATAGAAAGAATTATGCAGGCGCTTAACGACATAAAAGTTTGAGTTCTTACCTGGCATTTCCTTCCATGAACATTGATATCAGTCAAAATCCCACACAAGCATAGGCCAATAACCGCTCGAAGCAATAAAAAAAAACGAAATAAAATGAAATAATCCACGCGTGTCTTCCATTTCCCGAAGAGTGGCTACACAAAAAATGGACTTGTCAGATATTTCAACACTAAAGACATCTTTCCGCGCAGTAAACTGAAATCCTTTACGTTTTCCGACTAAATCCGCGACCATATTATTTACATTTCATTTTGAGTTGCCTTAAGTATTTTATGATTTCAGAAAACGCCAGCCCTCTCTTTTCATCTACCAGTTATTCTTTGCTGATTAGTAATGCATCTTGCTTAATTTTCCGGTTCAGATGAAAGCGGATAGGCGCAGATTAAGCAGTAGACGGGTTGTAAACTTGCCTGTAAACATGTCTTTGCTTGCTGACAATGTGGAAGAAATCTGGGGTGAGACCTTTGTAATATATAGCAAAACATTGAGGCCGGCTAAGTTGCCCAATCTCCGAGGTGGCTCTCTTGCCAGTTTAATATTTCGAGGCCCGCGCTTTAAAGGTGGATTAATTTGCAGGCGCCATTTGGAACGAGGCAAGACCAAAATGGCTACCGTTTCACGCTTTATTGCCAAGGTTGAGAGGGCTTCTAGGCTGTATGGTGTGATTTACGGCATTTTTACGTGTGGAAGCACTGAATATACTCCCCCCCCCCTCCACAGGCACCATCCTTCCTTTAAATACCACCACCACCCCCCTTTTTTTGTTGTTAAGTGCACACCCTGTATTTCTCTTACTGCCGAAGTGTTTCTGCTTTTTTTTTTATTATCCTATTGAGAGGCCTCCTCTCCATACCTCCCTTTCCCCCCAACCCTCAATCTTAACTTATTCATTTTTAAGTATCTACTTTAACCCCCAGCCCCCGAAAAAAAAGCCACAATTCCTCGTCATTTTGTATGTTATTTTTTTAACGACAGAGAAAAGTTTTATTTGAGCAGTCAGGTATTCCTTTTGATGCTAGTACATTATCCGTTGATGGGCCGGTGAAAATCCCGTTTAGTAATCAAGACCTAGGAGAGAAAGAAAAACCGAGAGAAGACAAAGACATAGAGTAGAAAAGTGAGACTGTTGAAACGACTGCGGTAAGGGAATGGAAAGGGGGGGGGGGGCGGGGCTGAATATGGGGCTTGAGGAAGTGGATTTGGAAATTTAAAAAAGGGGGGGGGGAGGGAGAGGAACAATGAGAGATATTATTTTTCTTGGTACTCTTAGATGAAAACTGAAACTTAATGTCGAACATTTAAATCCGGCCTCTACCGAACGAACTTAAACAGTATTTTATGTTACAAGCAAGGATTGTAGTTTTTCGTTTTGTTGTCAACTTTTGTAATTTTTTTATAGTCTTAACTAGATCTACAAAACAAATATTATAATGATAAACACAACAACAATAATAAAAACAAGAATAACAATACAGCAACATCAACAACGACAACACCTAAAATGTTGATTTAGTTATTCAGTAATTCTTGTAATAAACTTTATTCCAACTATTTTAACCAGAAAACAACAAGTTTTCAGGCGTAAGAGATAGAGAAGAAAAAAAACTTGTTTCATTCTTTTAAAACTTGTACCTACATTATATTATCTCATCTTGCTTTTATCAAAATTTAAAATTTAATTTTTGAATTTCGATGCAGTATTTCTTGAACACACACAACCGATGTCACAAAGGAAAAAATAAGCTTAGCACAGTTTTAAAACTATATTTATTCTTTTGTCCTTGGTCCTTCCCATATCTATCAATAAATGAGGCTTTTGTTTACAGCCGATAAAACAGAATGTGGATATATTTTTCTTATATAATTTATATATATTCATGGTTTCCATTTATTTTTTTGAGAAAGGGGGGAAAAGGACAAAAGTACAAATAGGCCTAAGTACCATAATTTGACTACTGGCATGACTGTGTGATATAGCGTTCTAACGACACTCACTGAAAGGGGGGGAATTGAGGGATTTGAGGTGCAGAAGATTCTCGATTTTCTCTCGAGATGTCAAAATGTGCGGAGCAGGAGTTGGGGCACGCCCTCGGGGGACGTGCAACTAATCCCCGACCCTCAGTATAAATAAATGAATAAATAAATAAATAGATAAATAAATAAATAAATAAATAAATAAATAAAGCAATGAATCAATGAATCAATGAATCAATGAATCAATGAATCAATGAATCAAGGAATCAAGGAATGAGAACAGAAGCAAAACATGGATATTTGTCTAGCAACCTGTGTCCAAGTTTAGAATATTCTGACAACTTGCTAGCAGTTGAAGTTACCTTTCAAGAAGTTGGAAAAATTTCTTAATGGCAGTTTCAACGTGGGTTTTTGTTTTAACTAATGCCAGCACACAAGTTGATGGTTTGATTCTTTTCGTTTACCATTTTAAAGTGTCAACTTTATTTTAAAAATTGCGCAAATAAACAAATTAAACTGCTACTCACATGTGATTGACAATAATTTGACCTCATAACCTCGAAAGGAAATTCGAGCATTCCAAATCAATATGAGTTTTTCGAAAAACAACGCACTGACCAACACAGCAATTTTCACAATGAGTACAAGTCAAACAGAAAGTTGTAAGAGTGACTAGTGGTAAGTAGCCTGTAGCAGGGAATTAATGAAGTCATTGTTTAACTTTTGGCGAGAAGTGTAAGCGCTGGGCTAGATACGTGCGGACTTCGTCATTCAACTGTGTGTATGAGTGTGCGCTTGCCAGTGTGTACTTTGGGACACAAACCTTGGGAAAAGGTGTAGGAGGGAAAGAAGATTGAGAGGGGGGGGGGGGGTGCTGAATTCTCTGACGTAAATCAACTATTTGATTAAGAGGAGGGAAAATATAGAAAAGACTACTTGTAGTTTTGTAGATCTGTGAATTTACAGAAAATGTGATGAAATTTAAAATTTACATTTATCGTAAGTTGATTTTATTTTAGTTGAGTGCGTGTTGGGGCG
Source organism: Aplysia californica (assembly GCF_000002075.1). Taxonomy (NCBI): domain Eukaryota; kingdom Metazoa; phylum Mollusca; class Gastropoda; order Aplysiida; family Aplysiidae; genus Aplysia; species Aplysia californica. The sequence continues at coordinate 430,983 of NW_004797419.1, forward strand.
CACAGGATATGCACATATTATATGAATGCATTTGTGCATGCTCACAAACGCACACTCACTCACACATCCCCCATCCCCCATTTTTTCTTTCTATCTCTTTTACTTTATCTCTCTTCTCTCTTCTCTCTCTCTCTCTCTCTCTCTCTCTCTCTCTCCTCTCTCTCTCTCTCTTTCTCTTCACTTTCATTTCCTTCTCTCTCGCACGCTTTTTTCCTTTTACACACACACACATACAAACACACACACACACACACACACACACACACACACACACACATACACACACACACACAAACACACGCGCGCGCGCACACACACTCACACACACTCACAATCAAACACCTCGCCCCCGTTTAACCCCCTCTCTCTCCCCCCATCTGACAGATCCCCCGAGAGACAGAGCAGTGTGTCGGAGTCACGCGAATATTAATTTATAAATATTTGAGCTGAGCGGTGCGGGCGCTTTGTGATAGGCTCTCAATAGCACGCGCCTTGCCGGCCGGTCCGTCGTCGGCCACAGATTAGGGAAAACGACAGAAAATTTTAGTAAACGTTTTACGGCACTCGCAACTACATACGGTCACATGTGTTCTGTTTTCTACAGTTGTTTTTGTCCCGTCACCATTTCTAAACCTCCTTTTTAAAACCCTTAATTCTTATATGTCACCTTTTAAATGATAACTATTAACAAGTTTACCCTTTTTTCCCTCTCTTTTGTTCTATTTCATTTTTATATTTATTGATGTCAAGATTTTGTTCCTTTAAATATTATCATTTTGTTTAAATTGAAGAAATATAAGTAATGATGACATATAATCTTTCTGACAAAAAAGACAAACTTAAAAATGTAGAAACGGAATACATGCGCTGATCATTAAAAAAATAATGTTTTTATTTCGGATATTTTTCTGCATTCAATCATTTATTTATATAATTTCCCTGTCCCTTTATGCAGTGCTTGGGGGTATATTAACTGTTTTTGTTAATTTCTTTTTCAATAATTTCAGTCATGATTATGGCTAGGTGTGTTTTTTTATTTCATTGTTTTATTATTTATTCTTTTTATTTTCCATCTATTCTCCTTTTTCTTCTTCTTATTATATTGCTTTTCTTATGTTTTTATTTGGTTCCTGTTTGTGTGTTTTTATTTTATTTTTATTTTTTAAATTATTTTTTTTTGAGGGGGTGAGGAGGTGTTGTGTCGTTTCATTTTTTTTTTAATTTTAAAGAGATCCCTGAGATAACGGTTTCTCCATCTCTCCCTCTCTCTCTCTCTCTCTCTCTCTCTCTCTCTCTCTCTCTCTCTCTCTCTCTCTCTCTCTCTCTCTCTCTCTCTCTCTGAGATCACTGTATCTCCCACCCCCCACGCCTGTGGTGTCGGCGACAACACGTCACAGAGTCAGGGAGAGACAACTGCGTCATGACAGGCCGGGCGGGGGTGCCGGCGGTTCCCGGGGGTTCCAGGGGTGCTGAAGGGGGCATGCCCCGTCACTGGGGTCCCACCCCACGGGCTAATTACCGCTGACCCCGGGAATCGATCATCTGTGACTTGTGTGCCGGGCTTGTCTGTCAGTTCCCGCGCTCTCTGGACTCGGTGCTGGGGACAGTAGCTGTGCTCCGACAGTGAGAGGGGGGGGGAGGGAGAGGGAAGGAGTGGTAGGAGGACGGGGAGGGAGGAGGGATGGGGAGAGGGGAGGATTAGGGGGGAGGGGAGAAGTACTCGGGGGAGGGGGAGAGGTGGCATAGCAGTGTTGAAAGGGATGGGGAGAGTTAGAATGAGGGATGGGAGGGTAGGGGAGGTGGTTGTTGGAGTGAGGGGTGGAGAAGGGTACTCAGACATCAGGCTTTGGTTAATTCGTGGAGGGAGAATCGTTGATAGCTTAAAGATGTCCCCGTTTATTCGTTTCTAGCCCCCCCC
>NW_004797419.1:434125-435495 GCF_000002075.1 Aplysia californica
CCTCTAACCCCCCGTAACATCCTCCCCCTCTAGGGATTAGCCCCCGTGATAACCACACCTTGAACCTAATCAGTGACCACTAATCAGAGACAAGTGTTGGCCAGCCTTGAGCCAAACTGTCCCTTCACCTACTCCGCTAACCTGACCCCCTCTCCCTCACAGTGTATTTGTTCTACTCTCGCCCCCCACTGCAACTTAATTGGCGATCGTGTCTTGAACTACTCGAGAGCCAAGAATCTGTTTGGTTTTCGCTGATCCTTTCAATTAAATAGATCAGTGTCAGAACAGAGGGTAGCTTCTCTACCACACTGGCTCTTTGTTTCTCTGGGGTAGGGATGTGTGGAGGCTTTTATCTTTTGCAAGTCTTTGGTGACATCATTTCGCGTCATGTTTTAAACATGCGCATCGGACGTGGTTGGGAGTAGTACAAATTTGAAACTTTTCTCCCAATACATGTATATTATTGGTGTTGTAAGATTTTTGCTGCCCTCGCAACACAATACGACTTTATAAGAGCTGAAATAAGAAGGGTTACAAGAGAGTAACATACAGAAAAAAAGCGAGAATGAGGATGATAGATGTTTGACAGGAAACAAGTAGCAAACCAGACCAGAACACCGGCAAACCACCCACTCTAAAAAAAAATATTTGAGACAGCGGATCTTTCTTTGATGTATTTTTGTTTTGTTTTTATTTTTTGGTTGTTGTTGTTTGTTTGTTCGTTCATTCCAAGCAAATGTATAAAAATAAAAACAACTAAGAAACAAAAAAACAAAATCAACATAAGCCCATTCAAACGAAATGTATGTATGGAAAAGGTACAGTATTTGCTCTCTAAAAGCGCAACCATAGTGCAAGTATGTGCTAGAATTAAGTTGGCGCTTTATCCTGTATTTATGTAAGAGCACAGAGTCTGTAGACTTTAATCTAGACTTCAAAGGATTTGGGTTTCTGTTTCTTTTATAAAGAATAGGCCACTCAAATGTGTAAGCACTTGAGTAGCAGACAGGTTAATGGTAAGGAATTCATTATAACAGTAGGACATGAGATCTCCAGAATTAAGACAGATCTGTTAGTGTCCATAAGTACGCAAACATATTTTTTTAAAACAGATCTAGGGCCGATTGCTCTGTCGATTTATTGTTGCTGTCGATTTATTGTTGCTGTCGATTTTGTTTTGTTTTGTTTTGGGGCTCTTTTGGAGGGGGTTGTTCTTAAGGGTTTTGCTTATTTGTTGAGTAGTTTTTTGTTTGTTTGTTTGTTTGTTTGTTTGTGGGGGGGTAAAAGTTAAGGGAACACGGCCTAGATATGCTTGGCGGTAGGCGTAATTTTGTTTTGAGTAAAACCAGAACAAGCTAATATGATAGTGT
>NW_004797419.1:436530-437661 GCF_000002075.1 Aplysia californica
GTGGTTGTTGTTGTTGTTGTTTTGTTGTTGTTTTTTTGTCTGAGTGTCTGTTCAGATATTCATTTTGTAAAATTAGGTCTGAGTGTCCGTGCATATTTTGGTGTCTGAGTGTCTGCATGTTTTGTCTATGTGTCTGTGCATGTTTTCAAAAGTATAGCATCTCTGAGCAGGGGAAGCTATAAAGGAAAACCTGGTTAATTAAACGCGCCCCAGGTGGGGAGCCTACTTTCGACAATAGTGAAACGGCTGAGTAACTTCGCTAGTAACGTTCAGCCTTTGAAATACCAGCTGCATATTATAGTCCTTGACTTTTCAACACCCAACAAGGGGTTTGCAGGCTGGTATTATTCGGCAATCTGAAAGGAAATTTACCTTTTGGTCTTTGAAACACGTGTTTGTGTGAGAAAGAAAGGAGTATTTTTCACGGGTGTCGAGCCATTGCGGCTACAATTTAATCACACAATGAAATGTGGCTGTAGGGTTAAGAACGCTATTGTATGGTGCCTCTCCCCCCAGCCACGCCCCTTCGTCCTTGGCGTCTCATTATACAGATACCCTGGGTTACAAAGTCAGAGCAACCTCCACTGTGCTCTGTATTCTGGATAACTTTGTAGTTTTTTCAGTTTACGTACGGCTTCTACGGCAAGTGTAGTACAAATAGGTCATATAAAAGCCGAGGTGCTACTCGAGAGTAAGAGTAATGCACAATGAAAAGATGGAGAAGGGGGTAAGGATTATAGTTATTTGATGGGAAAGAAAGAGCAAATCACACCAGAGCACCCACCAGCAACCCGTTGGATAACTTTGAAGAATGCATTAGAGTGGACTCATTCAGTTCAGTCAAAACGTCTAGTCTTACTTTTACATTAATGCAAAGCGTGTCTGAAGTGTTCTTGCGTGCAATTAATAAAGGGTTTTGGAGAGCCAGTCAATCAACTAGGGGTACACAAGTCACTTGTTGGGCACTGCGGCCTCTTTGCTGTCGTCACAAGGGGAGGTACCTACTCTCCGCAAATACCCACAACCGTTTGTGCCTTCGTTTGGTGTACAACTTTGTTCTGTTACACAATACAATAGCATGCAAGTCCCACACAATGGAATGCAAGTCCACAATTCCCATCCTGTCCCCCC
>NW_004797419.1:437796-439616 GCF_000002075.1 Aplysia californica
CACACACACACACACGAATACACAATGTCTCCTCTCCGTCTCGTCACCTCCCCCCACCCCACCCCGCCCCCAAATCTACGAGACCAGACAAGCCTCCATCCACTGCCTCATGTCATCCCGCTCGGCCAAGGCTTAAAGTAGAAGCCATCATGTGATTAGAACCGTATCAAATATGGCATGTGGTAAAAACGCCTTCATCCAGAGGCTTAGCTCTTATCAAGGAATATCAGAGGACACCCAGCCCCAAGTGGTTAGGCCGAGGACAACTCTGGATTCTTGTTGACAAATTTTCATCTGCAGTCAGTGGCCAATTATCCACTCGCTGAGTGGGGCTCTGTAATCTGATACAATCAGGACTAGTTGTTGTTAGGGAGCCAGCGTCCCGTTGCTAAGTGGGAACAAAATGTCAACGTCACGGTCGGTGCAAAGCCTTCTGGGAGGGGAAAACGATATTATTGTTCTCGCAGAACGTTGGTGGAAGAGTTGAGCAGTAGATTACGCAGAGTCGCTTCATGTAGGCTACTAGCATAACGGCCATGTTTCGCCCGGTTCAGTTTGGGATAATCATATTATAGTGCCAAGGAGAGAAAGCGGAAGGATTTGAACCTACCCCAACAGTTACATACCTCCCGCCTGGTTCTCGGCAAAGGTAAAGTTATGACTTGATAACTTCGCATACGAGTAATTACGATGGTGGGTTAATTCAACGAATCAATTCTTAACTCACTTGTTTCTTGTTTTGTTCCATTATTGGGTACTACATTTGTAATGTTTGTTTTGTAACGGTTTATGGTGATTTTGCTGTTGTTGTTGTTGTTTTGGGTTTTTTTTAAAGGATACTATTGGACTACAGACTGTAAACTAATGGCGTGCTTGTGCTTTTCCCACATCTAGATAAAAGATACTGTGCGCACTGTGTGCAAGTGGGATACACTACTTAGATCTAGATCTAGTGACAAAGGGAGAACGTTTTCTGATCAGTAGCTCCAGGCAGTTGTTTACAACACTGACACATAGGCCATAAGTTCTCTGTTTGTGTAGACACTATCATCCACGGGGATTATTTGTATTCCCATTTACCACACATATATTTGGCGTGACATTTGTTTGTCTCCTGTTGTTGTTTTTCTTTTCGTTGTGTTTTTTTTTTTTTTTTTTTGGGGGGGGTTGCTATTTTGTTTTGTTGGGTTTTTTTCATTTTGTTTTGTGTCTGAATCAATTGGAACTTGTTTTCTCTTTTGACTATGCTTGCAGTCTATTAGTACGTTTATGTAAGATTTTTTTGTTTCTTAGTTTATTTGTTTGGTTGGTTGTTTGCTTTAGTTTTCCCGGGTTGCTTTGCTTTTGTGTTGTACTGCGAAGAGGTCGTTTATTTGTTCTCAGTTATTTTCAGTTTTCTCGTTTTCGGTTTCGTTCACTAACTTCTTTTTTAATGTTATTTTTTAAATTTGTTTCTGCCTGAGGCTGATTCTCTGATTTCCCCCACAGCCGTTATAACTTGTGAAAAAACATTACACTCGACACCGCTTCACGTATCCATATCATGAGCATATTATCACAGAGCCGTCGGCAGAAAACTGAGTCGACGATCTACCTCAACAATGACAGGTTTCTGTCGTCGGCGCCCATTATACCGAGTGGTTTGTAACGTTGAGTGAAGATAACATCCTTATTTGTAAACAAACTTGGACGTATATCTACAACCAAAAAATATATATATAACGTAAACAAACGTCAGAGCGAACCGTTCCTGGGCCGTCATAGGCTGCTCGCTGTCTTGTTGCCCCAGACAACAGGGGTGTGGTCCCACCCGTCGCCCC
>NW_004797419.1:440108-442074 GCF_000002075.1 Aplysia californica
AGAGAGAGAGAGAGAGAGAGAGAGAGAGAGAGACAGAGAGAGAGAGAGAGAGAGAGAGAGAGAGAGAGAATAATCTGTGGAAAAAATATGTACTGTGAGGAAGAGCAGAGCGGAGATCCAGAAATTAACGAGCAAGGTCCGATTTGCTTGACACGACAGGTCTGGGAGTACGGCAGACTATCTCTCTACTCGCCCTCTGTTAAGTGCTTATTCCACCTGGGGGGAGCGAACGAGCGACGGAAGAGAAGGAACACTTGAAAAGAAAGGAGGAAGAAGAAAAAAAAGGAAAGAAAAAGTAGCGCGGAGGCCCCCTACCGGAGCGTGCCATGGTGTAGCACCTTATGATGATGGATGTTTTTATTGGGCAATCAAGCCGGCCAACTTGGCACGTCAAGACTCGCCGCATGAGATAAATGGATACGAAGCGAGGTGGCCAGATAAACGGCCAGTCCCTTAGCCATATTTAATGCGGAGCAGCAGCAGTAGATTGAAACATCTTCATCAGATTATGGCACAAAGGTTGGCGGGTACACACAGAGAGTAGCCTTGTCCTACGGCCTGGGTCAGTTTTCCCACAATTCCTCAACTAAATATTTGCCTTCCATTGGCAGATTCTGAACAATTTTGCCGCGGGTCACCGGCTCCACTCTTTTGCCTCGCATTCCGGCGTAGAAACAAGAGAAGGAAAATATCCGCGCGGGCATTCTTTCCTGCTGACTGTTCAAATTATTATTTGTCTTGACTTGTGCTCACAACTATAATGATTACATCATTTTGAGATTGATAATTTCTCCGCTCTCCCGGTTTGTTTTTGGAGGCGTTTTGGATGTCGCCCCACGCCCTCATTTTCTGTAAGTTTCTTTATGCGTCATCGCCAGCGGTGAACAACTCCAGAACAGTGAAGGCTTTACACCAGTACGTTCGCGACCCCACCCCGCCGCCGATTTTACTTTCCTGTGAGATTTTTTTTTTTTAAGTTTTGTTTCAGTTTTATTTTAAAGATACATTCGTTTCGGCTTATTTCCTTTTCTTTGCCCTTATGTTTATAGAGGACTGAAATTACCGGATCTGAGTGGTACCCTCGGGTGTATTTGTAACAGAGGTGGGGTACAGTATAGGTTTGTGGAGTGGGTTTGTGGAGTTTGAGTTGTGGGGTTTATATGTAAATTTTTAAAGTAAGTTCGGGTTTATTTTTACAGGTTGGATGATACTGTTTTTTCTGGGGGGGGGGGGGGGGGGGGGGGGGGGGGTGGAGGGGGGGGGGGGGAGAGAAAGAGGAGAGCGAATCGAATGAGAAAATCAAACAAACAAACAAAAAAGAAGAAAAATAAAATAGGAGAACAAATTAATCTACTTAAACAACTCAGATTCTGTATTACTGTAAATGTGTGTTCATCATTAATTGTCTCACTCAAAAACTTGTTTAAGTCAGGCAGTCTTTAACGTTTCAAAAGTAGATTGATGTGTCATTTCTCCTCAATAATCCGCCGGTGGTGTAGTAGTTTGGCGCGTCGCTGTTGCGAGAGTTCGATTCCCGAATGGGGAGAATTTTTATCGAGTCCCTCGGTCTTTCTGCATGGATGTTGTATTCCACCCCCACCCCCTCAGCCCAGGTTAACCCTGACAAGCAGCTTAGGAAGCCCGCCTCCTAAATGATCTAAGTTTTGTCGATAGGGGTGTAAATACACTCAAACACACACAAATATACATGTGTACATAAATATATGTTTTGTTTTGTTTTTACAAAAGTTGGAGATGCTTGAAGCACACTGTTCAGAAGATAAAGCCATTTGGGCACAACGCCTTGAAATGTGAGGAAGATAGAAAATCTTATCTTGTTTTTAATATGACGTCACATCCGCAGGCGTTACACTTTCCGCAAGAGGAAGCAAACAGGAAAGAGAGAGAGAGAGAGAGAGAGAGAGAGAGAGAGAGAGAGAGAGAGAGAGAGAGAGAGATGTACTGA
>NW_004797419.1:443167-444645 GCF_000002075.1 Aplysia californica
CCCCACTCCACGTACAATGTACTTCCATCATCCAGCCACCACCCCCAGTTATCCCCATTTCCTGTATCACACACCTTTTCTGTGAATCCGCTACCACCCATCCTAACTCATCTCAAATTACTTACTGTACTTTCCCCAGCTTCTGTTACCTTACAGTGTCGAGGGGAGAAGCAAATGTCTTTCTCTTGTTTGTTGTATCGCCTGTTGCATGGTTGTAATATTATCGTTTTTTCTTTTGTTTATGTGACCCCTTCTATTCACCTTTTTCTGGACCTGTCTCTTCCCCTGTATCCATCAGATCTCTGGTTGTATGCTCCCGGTGGGTGGTTGGCGGGTGCTCTGATGTGGTTTGCTCCTTCCTTCCTTCCAAACATCTATCGTCCTGATCTCTCCCCCTTTTTTGTGTTTGTTATTCTCTTGTAACACCTCTAATCTTCGGCACTTATAAGACCTTTTTGTGTTGCGAGTGCCGTAAAACTTTTACTAAAACTAAAGTATGCCACCGCTACTATGCTGTCTGGGGGTAGCTTTGACGATTCCATACCAAGCTATGTGTTGTTTTAATGTATATATCCTCCAAGGAGGGAGTCGACCCAACTTGTCCTCTGACCTCACCCCATCACCCCTCGAAAATGCAGGATAACGGATATCCTAAACCACACACTTCTCAGAGTGCTCTCTGTCTATTATGCCAACCGATAGCATGCATATCCTTGTCGCTGATTCAGACAACGCAGAAGATCAGAAGCATGCAGTATGATCTTATGTCCTAATTTAATTGTCTCGCGAATTCTGCATACGACCTTCCCAATCCCTTCTCAGTAAAAATGCGTCATTCTGTCTGCCTGTCTGTCTGTCTGTGTCTGTCTGTGTCTATCCGTCTGTCTGTCTGTCTGTCCGTCTGTCTGTTCAACCCGACCCCCCCCCCCAAAAAAAAAAAAAAGAAAGAGTTCCTCCATTCTTGCATAAACCTTGAATTCCAACATATCTCCACGTATCAGTAGCATATTGTGTGGCATTTATTCATCATAACTGACTATCAACATTCTCCTCCCAAACTGAAGAAATACCTTAGATTCCTACACATGATGCGTTCTTCAATACGACGTTACAAAAACCAACAAAACATCACCACTTACTCCCCCTCCATTCTCGAGAATCTCCAACAACACTTGAAGCAATGTAGCAATATTCCGGGATATTTTAGCTTGAAAAGCGAGAGCAAGGGTCAGTGCATATGGCGAACGCCCCAGCGCACCCACAGAGACGGACTTAGCAGAGTGGAAAACGACTCGGCTGTATTCATAAGTATTTGCCAGTAATCAGCATTTATCAAGGTCTATGCTGGTCTATGGCGGGTGCTCCAACACAAAGCTAGAGAGCCAGAGGCAAGGATTAAACCCTCTCTCCTCTCGGGACCCTCAGACCGATTACCAGGACTATCTATTTACCCAAGTGCCTTTCTTACTTTTACTTGT
>NW_004797419.1:445822-447132 GCF_000002075.1 Aplysia californica
ATTATTATTGTGATGAGGGAGGGGGCCAACCATGAGGCTAGGAATGAGAGACGGACATTTTTGCGTATGTGTCTCTTGGACACGCGGAGATACACGGTGAGAGATGAAGACGCAAATACATTGTTGCTGGAAAATTGGGAACGGCGGAAAAAAATATCGTGAAAGTTCATAAATGTACTTGAGTGCAAAAAGGTCACACTCCTTCATGTATGTCTGTGGTCTGACCAACAGAGTGGCGTAGGGGGCAGGTAGTTTCAGAAATACACATGTATAATTATCCAGACCTATTTTTATTCCTTTTTTTGTTTGGTCTTGTTTCGTTTCGTTTCGAGTTCTGTTCCTTTCTGTTTCCCATAAAAAGCAATGATTGACAACCAGCAAAATCGACTCCACTTATACTTATCTTCAACTGATCCTAAAACAACCCCCCCCCCCCACCCCATTTTCCCCACCCCCTCCCAGTTTCCCCCTTTCCAAAAAATATGAAATGAAATAAGATAATGAAGAAAATAAAAAAAACACACTCACAGATAAAACGAAACCCTACCATTTATTCATTTCTGTCTGTCCTCTGTCTTGAGCTCTCTCAATTTTCTGCTTTAAGCTTCCTGATCTTTCTGTAGCAGGCTTTGAGTTGCTCCTCGGGCCTGCTATTGTTATTTTTGTACATTAAACCGTCCTTATCTTTTTATTATAGGCTTTGGGATAATATCATCAATTAAAACTGTGTTTGCAGCTCGTGAATTCATACGCGAAGTATGACTTCACCGGCCACGCACTTCGATTATTTTGCACTTTGTAACCTCCCAAAGATAAACAAATTCAATACGTGCGGCTAATCCCTGCCCACTTGTCCCTGGCAACAGATTTGATGTCTGTCTGGCGCTGATCGAAAGTTGCAACGCTTCAACAATAACCGCGACAAAAGAAACATTATGACGAGATTTATCTGGAAAATGTCGACGTTGTCGAGTGTGTAATTAACCCCTCATGTGTACCCGGCCATTTCTTAAAGGATAATATTGTCCTTTCTCGGCTTCCACAGTGCAGTGGAGAAATAAAGTGATATCGCCACCAGCAGGTTTTTTTTGTTGTTGTTTTTTGACAAACAATCTATCTGAAGCGAAGTTTTAACAAAAAAACTACAGAAAACAAGACGACAACAAACAAAACATTTTTACTGGTATCATATCCGGCTTTTACTTACTTTTGTATTCGTTTTCTTTTGATATTGCCTGACATGCACTTTGCGTTTGTTCTCTCCCTCTCACCCCCTCCCCCTTTCTTTCTCACTCCCCCTCCCCTCTCTC
>NW_004797419.1:450417-452041 GCF_000002075.1 Aplysia californica
ACTCACTCTCTCTCTCCCTCTCTCTCTCTCTCTCTCTCTCTCTCTCCCTCTCTTTCTCTCTCTCTGTGCCTCCAGTAAGACAGAATGTATCCAGCACACACCTCGGGGTGTGACCGTGGCCTTAGGGTCGTGGGGTGCACGGGTCAGGTTACAGTACAAACACACCCTGGGAGGGAAGCTCTTGCTCCACGCGAGATGGCGACCACAACATTATAGAGATGGGGTGGGGGGGGTTGCTGCTGGTCTGTGAGTTTTTGAGTTTGAGTAAAGAGAAGCTCAGAGGCAAAATAACGGTCATAAAGTACAGAGAAGACGATAGGCAGATAGACAGAAACAGCAGAGGGAAAGAAAAGAAGTAGGACTTGCCAGTGGCGCCTTCCAACCACCCACACAGACTGACTGACAGACAGACAGACAGACAAATACAACAGAGGGAAATAAAAGAAGTAGGACCTACCACTACCAGCTGCGCCATCCAACCACCCGTGTGTGTATGTGTGTGTGTGTGTGTGTGTGTGTGTGTGTGTGTTTGCATGTGTGTTTCATTCTTTGCACGTGTGATATAACGATAATTTATGTGTGTCCTTTCAGTTATCTTTGCCGGTGTAGCACTCCAATATTCTATTGTCATGCTATGCACAGACCTTCAATTATTTCTCCTGTAACTGTAGTATACTTATGTGGACGAGACATTAATCATAAAGCTCCACTGCCACCTCACTACCTCAGAACTACAAAGTTCTTTCTGACATGTTTGGCTGTTTTGAATTACTAAGACCATGAGGTCAGAACCCAAATGGTCTATCTGCTCTTTCAAAATCGTAAGACTATTCAAAGCCGTTATCACGATATTCAAAGAATTGCATTCGAAAAAGCTGGACAAGATTCAGGAGTGAAACCCAAAATGTTTTACGTCAAATTTCTCCAAATAGGGTTAAAGCAGATAGAACTTTGTAATTCTGAGGTGGCGACCTGTCTATGAATATGTCACGTCGATGACTATAAGTGTTGTGCAGTCCAGCAAACATTCAGTCTCCACCAAACACAGTTTTTGCTTTTGATCTTTGCCCCATCGCGTGTATGAATTTATTATGTGGTTCCGCTATGAAGACAAAGCCGCTTTGAAGGCGACAGGCCTGTTAGTTAAATATCCCACAACAAAAGGTGGGAGTCTTTAAACTGAACTGGCAAGAGCCGACCTCAAGGTTAATCAAATACCATGGACATGAAACCATGCATATTCAAACAGAAAACCTATCCTTTGTTTAGTTAGATCAAGCAGTATAAGACAAAAGTAATGCATAGATTCGGAGAGTGAATCTATACAAAAATAACGCCTTTGAAATAAATGAGGTTTAGAGTTTCTGCTGCATCAGCTATTTATAGAAGAGGCAGACATGTAAATTTCACGTCTGCAATACGGCAACACCTAACACATGTACAAACTAATTGATCAAGCACGCTCCAGGGAAAATGTTTTTACGATGGTTTCCCAAATGGCACGGCGAGGTGTGAAAATCTTGCTCGGATATTAATTTGAAGAAACGTGATTCGTCGTTTTAAGTTTGCATACTAATTAAATCGCTAGTGACGAACCTTGGAGACATTTATTTTGTGTGGGGGG
>NW_004797419.1:452655-454206 GCF_000002075.1 Aplysia californica
TCGATAAAACTTTCTCCCAACCCGGGAATCGAACTTGGGTCTCCTACGTGCCACAGCGAAGCGTTTAACCGCTACACCACAGACTTCGGTCGTCACAGACTGACAGACTAACAGACTGACAACCCGACAGACTGACAACCCGACAGAAGGACGTACGAAAAGGTTAAAAAAAAAATCTAACACGAACTGAATCAAAACAAGGACATAGGTAACCTGATAAAACATCTCATCGAGAGACTCCCCAAGCACCTTTACGTTTGTCTGAGCGATGCATCAAAACGCCTCAGGAACTTGGAGAGAAAGAGAGACAGAGAGACAGAGAGACAGAGAGAGAGAGACAGAGAGACAGAGAGAGAGAGAGACACACAGAGAGAGAGAGAGAGAGAGAGAGAGAGAGAGAGGGGGGGGGAGAGGGAGCAAGGAGTCTCCCGATCATAAAAAACAGATTGTTACATAAAATTTGAAAAGCATAAAACCTTTTGACAGCAGGAATGATGGGCACTACTTTTTCCTCAGTTTAATTATTTTTCCTTTCACCTCGCGGATTCACCCGCCCAGCCATTAAAAAAGAGCATGATGTATAGCAGATACTCTGGCATAAAAGTTCACACAGTAAAAGTTATTCTTATTCCTTGTAGGTCGGCCTTTACTTTTCTTCGTTTTCTGCTCTCTTTACCAACTGAGCTCAGCTCGCAAGGGATATTGTAGGTTGTATATCTGTTTAGCTTTCGGGGGGGGGGGGGGGGGGGGTTGTTCCTTTCTTTCTTTTAACAACTACTCCGTTTAAAACACAAAACGATGCTTTAGCCCTCGTCCTTGATTGTGATCTTTTGTACCGTTTTAAACTAATTATATGGAGTCTAGATCCCTTCTAATCTTGTTCATATGCTTCTTTAGTTTCACCGTACTTGTAACACAAATACGTCACAAAAGTGCTGGAGATTGGAGGTGTCATTAGAAAGTAATGCACAAAGAGAAGAATGAAAAAAAAAGACGATGGATGTTTGATAGGAGAGAAGTGGCAAACCACACCAGGGCATCCGGAGATTGGGGTTGAGAGTAAAAGGGGGGGGGGAGGACAGGGATAAAATGTGTCATGAAACAAAGAATTCGAAGAAAAGAACAGAAATTAAACAAAAACAAACACGTAGATAGGAAGCCAACAATAATGGAACCGTTTGATTGTGCAACGCGAATAAATCATTGTCTTTTTTTCTTTTTGTATGTGTGCGGGGTTGAGGTTGTTTTTTGTTGTGTTTTTTTAATTCTTTTGTTCCGTGGGATGATGGCAGGTATGTTTTGGGGAGACTAGATTGATGTTTTGCTACTTTCTATGAAACATAGAGTGAACGAAAGCAGAAGTATAAAGATAATTATTACTTTAACTGAGGGTAAAAACCCTTACTTCTTCCTCATCTCAGCGTGGTGGGTGGTTCAAATGCCGTATGTACCCCCCTCTCCCTCCTTCTCTCCCCTCTCCCTCCCATTCGCCTCCTCCCTTTTCCCTCCCACCACCCTGTCCCTTCTTCCACAGGCCAACCCCCCTTCCCC
>NW_004797419.1:457103-458438 GCF_000002075.1 Aplysia californica
ACATTGTCCGAATTCAGAGTCTTAACTCACTTTCCTGACCTGCTTGCCGAAGTGGGTGTACTCATTTGTTGAATTGATGCTAACCCGTTTGTTGAAGTGCCGAAGAGGTGCACTAACATATTATCCGGATTTTGCTGAAGGGACTCATTGCCCAGCTCTACTACAATGTGTGCAATCCCCGGCCTTGATAGAAAAGTCATCAACTCAGCTCACAGTAACAGCCATCCATCACTGTAAACCTGTCTGTGTTACAGTTCCACATCGACAACCTGTTCTTTGAATTAGTCAAACAAAATAACACCGGAGAACAAAGCAGTTCTATTCCCATCTTTAAAATGTTTATGAAGGCATCAATCTGGCCCAAGGTAATAAATATTTCGTAAATGTGATTTTAACCGTTAGCATTTATGAGAAACGATTGTGATATTGACATATCAAGACAACCGCCGTCCTATCTCACCCAAACGCTCCTTTGTTTAAGAGAAATCAATTCTTGTTTTAAATGGTGCATGGAATACACGCACAAACACACGCACAAACACACACACACACACACACACACACACACGCGCGCGCGCGCAGCGCACACATGGAGCCCACCAGCTGTTCCGGAAACAGCTAACAAGAGCCGGGTACAGAGTTGATGAGGACCTGGTCATGATGGGTGCTCTATGGTCATGGTCACTTGAAATTGGGGCATGGGGATATCGGGATGTACGCTTGGAAAGGAGGGGGGAGGGGGGAGAAAAGCAAGGGATGGAATATGGTTTAAAAACGTGAAAGGTTTCGGAGCAAGAGGGGGGAGGGGGGAGGGACGGAGGTACAAGTTACGCTGTAGGTCCGCTGATCTGCAGACAGTCAGCGAAAATGATTACAGGAATCTACTGAGCTCTAAAACGTTTCCTTGCGGAAATGTTTATGCAATTAGTGTCTCAAGTCCTTTTTTGCAGATGCGATTGGTAAACGTAGTGTGCGCCAGTCGTTCTTCAACCCCCTCGTTACTTGTTACATCCCCCAGTCTTACCCAGTCTCACCGGTGGGTGCGTCATGCTGCTCCTCATCTTTTATTTTCTCCTCATGTTTAACGTAATGTTATGTCTCTATTAATATTCTTAAACAGTAATATATTATTATGCCTGTCATTTTGTAATGTCGATATTTATTTATTTATTTATTTATTTATTTATTTATTTATTTATTTATTTATTTATTTATTCATTCATTCATTTAGCTAGCTAGCTAGTTAGTTAGTTAGTTAGTTAGTTAGTTAGTTAGTTAGTTAGTTAGTTAGTTGGTTAGTTAGTTAGTTAGTTAGTTAGTTAGTTAGTTAGTTAG
>NW_004797419.1:459142-460413 GCF_000002075.1 Aplysia californica
GTGTGTGTGTGTGTGTGTGTGTTGTTGGTGTGGGGGGTGGAGGGCTGTGAATAATGTTCCCGCCCTCGTCATACACAAACGACAGGCCTGCGGACAGACTCACGAGGCAGCTATGTGACCCACTGAGCACTCACGGCCAATTGAGGCACGTACAGGGTGAGCAACCTCTCTCTCCTTACCGCCCAATTACGTCCGCGAGAAATGGCCCGCTGTGAGAGGTGGGGGGCCGGATTGAGCGCGGTTTTTGCTTCTGTTCTGTTGACGCTCCTTAACTTTCCAGTGTTTTTATCCCCACTGCGTCATCGTCATAATATTTAATTAAGTTATATTTTTAATTTTTAGCTGCAATTTGTTTGTATGTTTTTGTTCGTCGGTTTCTGCGTATGTCCGTTTGTTGGGGTTTTTGGGGTGCTTTTTGAAAGTATTTTTTTTTCTCGTGGGTCATTTTTTTCGAAATATGGATTGTTGGTTGTTTATTCTTACTGCTCTTGTTATTGTTGTCTTCGTTGCTGATGCTATTGTTAACTTTGTTGTTCATTTTTGTCATTGTTGTTATTGGGGGGGTGTTTTTTGTGTGGGTTTTTTTTAAGGAAATGTTTTGTGCAGACATTGTGCAAGATTTAAATTTGTGAGAACGACAAAAAGCAAAATAAAACAACTAGATCAAACAAACAAATAAACATACACAAAAATAACCATGCTGACACGAAAAGACAGATAAATGAGCTCACGATAAAAGGAATGACGGACATAGGTGTAAAGATCAGGAATCAAGTTTGTTATTTTGTCAAAATATAGAATTCCTTGTAGGTTCTTTTTAAACTGATTTTATGGGCATTCCACTTTTTTTTTAAAATCCAATTTCAAGCCACAGCTAAACACGATAAACAAAATAACAGCGAACAAACGACAGAAAGAAATGAAGAAAACAGAATAAAAGAAAAAGAATGATGAAGGAGCGAAAAACACTAATTATTTTCCTGAATTCCTCTTAAAATTTCATGTCCAAACTATGTGTTAATTTGCTGTATAAGAACAGTTTGCTCCAATTGGTTAATTGCCCCAACGGTTTCTGACGTGTTCCCGGCTTTTGTTCGGCAAGGAATTACCTTTAAATAGCAAATCTGCATATTTCTTTAGCTGCGCTTCGTCCCCGCTATTTTTGAGACATAGCAGAGCACAGCCGGGGGATTTGGACAGCAAATAATCTAAATGTCACCTTCCTCACTAGGTTTGTGGCGGGGAAAAGTGTGTGTGTGCGCGCGCGCGCG
>NW_004797419.1:464440-465806 GCF_000002075.1 Aplysia californica
CTCCTCACCCACTCCTCCCCCCTCCCTTTTTCCAACACAATCCTCATTCATGCAACCACCACACATCCTTCCCCCCTCCTCCCCCCTCCCTTCATCGTCCTTTTTCTCTCTTCCACTTCCAAAGAGAGAAAGAGAAGCGTAATAAGTGGATTTTCATTTTACTTATTTTTGTGATGTACGTAGATTAAATTCGTGCTTAGAAGCGCACCCTGTTAGAATCATGAAGAAGCTGTAGAGAACAAAAGGGGGGGTGGGGTGGGATGGGATGGGTAAAAGGGGGTGGGATGGGGGTGGGGGGTTGATTGTAGATGGGCTGCTCTACAATTATTGTTTGTGTCTCATTTTGAAAGTGCTGCTTGATCTCATAGTCAGTTTCTGAAGCGAAACGTATTCAGTTTTATTTGTTTTGTTTAGTTTTTTGGAGTCTTTTCTCGAGCTCTCTTGGTGCGAGTCGCAGCATCAAGGTACCCACAACTTGTGTCATAGCAAGGGATAATATTTACATATCGTTTTTGGTTATCTTTATGTGTGAAGTTGCTTATGGCAAGAATTAGAGCCCGCGTAAAACACATAATGTTTCGCTTATTATGCTCACTTTTATTCTCTCTTTTTTCTTTCTTTCGCTCTTTCTCCTTTTTTCTCTTTCTCCCTCCCCCTCTCTCTCTCTCTCTCTCTCTCTCTCTCTCTCTCTCTCTCTATTTCTCTTTGTGCCATGTACAAAAACAAACAAACGTGCTCAAACAAACACACATTCACAAACAAGCAAACAAACTAGAGAAACAATTATGTCGTTCAAACTTCACTTCCAAGTGAAACGTGAGAACGGACTCGTCTTAATATCTTAATGGGGATTGTAAGAAAGAAAAAAGATTTTAAGAAAGAAAAAAAGACGTATAATATCATCATTAAGTGTACATTGCAAATATCCGGCGTTGCCCTTAAGCAGCCTATGCGTGCGTTATGGCGTGTTTGGGTCGCCGACTCTTAAAACACCGTCCACACAACGGCAAATAATTAACAATGTCATTTTACAGGTGCGCGGAGTGCCATTTAATTAATTAATTCTGCCTGCCAGCGTCTTAATTAATCGCAATAAATCAAGAGTGTGCCCGCTTTTTCTGTCATGTTCAAACGCACTCGACATCGGGCCCGGCCGGCCAGAAGGGATGCTTAGAGGGGAAACTGGTTCGCCCCTCGCCTGGGAACTTACAGGATTTGGGTGTTTTGGTTTGGGTTTCGGGTTTTTTTTTTGTGGCTGTTGTTTTTGTTTTTGCTTTATTTTAAGCTGCTGTGGGGAGTGGGGTTCGTAATTTGCTTTGTTTTAGTATCGGAGGGAGGCGATCCTGTTTGTTGGTTGTTGTTTTTT
>NW_004797419.1:466605-467722 GCF_000002075.1 Aplysia californica
TTATTATTATTATTATTATTATTATTATTATCATTATCATTATCATTTCATCATCTTTTTTTCTATTGCTGCTAACTAGCTATAATTTATCAATGCAACATTTTCCTCATATTTTAGTTTTACGATGTGCAATGATAGCAGCCTTGCAGCAAGCTGACGAGTGTAGATTTGAATACTTTTTTTTCCTTGTGTAGGTGTTGTTTACGTTCCCCTCGACATAAGGTAAATCATCTAGTAGGTGGGCCAACCCAGGCTGAGAGACAAACAACATCCAACATAAAAAGACTGGCATACTCGATGAAAAATTTCTCCTCACTCGGGAATCGAACTCGGGTCTCCTGCGTGCGACAGCAGAAGCGCCAACCGCTGCTACACCACAGACGCCGGTGCGGTGACTAGAAGATCGAACGTTCATCAAACTGTGCATTACACTGCATGAACTATCGATTATATGTCATCTTCTTAACACACAATAATGCTTTATGAAAATATAAAATCTGCACGGAAAGGAGTGTTTGGAAAACTGTAAGGACCGAAAGAAAAAATGCGTTGTTTATTTTACCGTTATTAATTTTCTTGATAGTCAAGCTACTAGGGCAGTGGTCGTAACTCATGCGACACGCATTTTGTATTGGAATTAAAATGACAAGAAGGTAATGAAACTGCATAAGTAACGGTCCTTTCTGCTGGAGTTTTTTGGGGGCGTGTTTAATGCAAACTGTCGTTTCGCCCTGTCCTGGGTCGTAAGTTATCTCGAATGATCTATAAGAAGTTATGTCGAATGAGGACAGCAATAGAGGCAAGCGGCGACGTGGTGTGGGTCAAATATTGTGTACCTAGGTATTAAACAAAACAAAGTCGTAAATTATTTCACGGTTAACTCCAGGAGAGACAAAGTTTATAGAGCAGATTAGGCTTGGCCTTTTGTGTGTAGTTTATCATACTTGATCAATAGTTTACGTAACTCTTTGCGATTTATCTTTGTTCCCGGAGAGATTGGGGTGGGTGAGGGGGGAGGGCAGACCTTATCGGGCTTTATTATTATTATCATTTTTTTTTGTCGTTGCTGTTGTTACGTTTTGTTGTTGTTGTCATAATTATTGTCACAATGGTTGGA
>NW_004797419.1:471724-477782 GCF_000002075.1 Aplysia californica
AGAGAGAGAGAGAGAGAGAGAGAGAGAGAGAGATAGATAGATATACGTCTCTCTCAAAACCTATGGTTTCAGAGTGCCGGAAAGGCAATAAGCTTCCTAAAACCTAACAACCTCATAGTAAACTTTGCCTCTTCTTTTTTTTTTTTCTCTTTCCTTTTTTTTCTCCCCTCCCCAACCACCCACCCCCCCTTATAACACAGCAATCTTTATGCACGTTTCAGTCAGGGCATTACCCTCACTCTACCCCCAACCCTACCCCACTCCCACCACTCCTCATACCATTCCCTTCTGCGATAGCAACACCCTTTCTCTTCTTCTCCTCACTGGTAGTGATTACGGCTAGTCCCTCAAACCATAGAGCCGTCATCCATTATGTATCCCTGCGACCACCGAATCATTTTCCTCCTTCTGAATAGAAGGGAATCTTGTCGCTGCTGCTGCTGCCGCCTATCAGCCCCTCATCAATGTAAGTTTGCTGATGATTTGATTGGTTGCTGGGCTGGGGGTATCGAGACCCATCGCCCCGTCTGATGGTACTCGGGAATTCCCGCCTCTGACTCGTGGCAGATCGTGCGCCCTTCCTGCATCATTCATAAACACATTTAACCCCGTTGATACTTAGCCACGACCCCATGCTTTCACATCCGCGTCATCTGATCCTAGTCTAGGCTAACCGTGTTGATTGTTCGGACCCGTGGTCAAATAGCCAGTCGTTAGTGAGAACTGTTATCGATAGAACAGCCGTTAACGAGAACTGTTATCGATAACTGTCTGAGAAGGGTGGGGATAAATATCATCTTATTGTTATACTCGTTATGTCTGTAAGCTACCAAGTTATCGTTTCCAATAAGAATGGCGCCGATTTTACCCCCACAAATAGAAGCGGACACCTCGCGTCTTATGATTTAGCTGTACATAGATCTCACGATTGTATTCGCCTTTGAATTTATTTATAATTTGTGTGTGTGTGTGTGTGTGTGTTGGGCACGGGGGAGGAGCAGAGATTAGTGAAGATTTTTGGCACGTATTTCTTGGGACTGACGTTAACTCTGAACCAATGATAGAACAACAAAAAAGAAAAGAAAACGAGACTTACATCTACAATTATTGCATTAACTTACCAATAAGAAGTTCTAAAATAGCAGGGACAACAACAGCAACAACAACAACAACAGCAACAACAAAGACAACAATGACGACCAGAATAACAATAATCATGCAATATCAGCAAAAAGCTTGCAATATCAACAGTAACATGTCGTAAGGCAGTATATCATCATGTTCCAGCCTCTTTTACGTTTCCCTTTTCTCTTTGAAATACTTTGTTTTTACTGTCCTTATGATGTTTCTATTGTTGTTTGTTGACTTATTTGTTCTATTACTGTTTGTTAACGACCAATAAATTTGAGCCGAAGATTTACCGCAAGTTTTCTCTGTCTCTTCCTCAGAAGACATGTCGTCTGACGCGGTCTCCCCAATGTCTGGTAGCGGGAAACTGAGCGCTTGCGAGAAGTGTGGGATCTGCTTCTCCGACCCTGGTCAGTACCTGGCACACAAGAAGTTGTGCGGCAACAGGAACCGTCTGCTCATGCCCTATGACCCGCCCGTCAACGGCCTGTTACAGAACGGATACGA
This sequence comes from Aplysia californica, assembly GCF_000002075.1. Classification (NCBI taxonomy): domain Eukaryota; kingdom Metazoa; phylum Mollusca; class Gastropoda; order Aplysiida; family Aplysiidae; genus Aplysia; species Aplysia californica. The sequence goes on from NW_004797419.1 coordinate 473,360, forward strand.
CTTAGATAGTGGTGGTGGTGGTGGAGGAGGAGAAGGAGGGGGAGGAGGAGGAGTGATTGAAGGTAGCAGGAAGAGGACGCGGAAGGGAGTTGTGAGGCGTGTTAGCGGGGAGGAGATGGAGAGGATGAGAGATATAGGAGAGGAGGAGTGGAGGGAGGAGAGGATTGAGGAGGAGGAAGGGAGTCTTCTAAACGGAGCTGACGATATAGAAGACAATGCTGAAGCAGATGTGTGTGGAGACGAACTCAGAAACTCTAGACTGAACGAGGAGACTGCGACCGCCGGGGCCGACTCGAGGTTCCGTGGTAAGATTCGGTCAGAGGAGAATTTCATTCTTGGACTTCGGAACAGAATGGCCAACTCTTTCCCTGAGATGGGAGAGAAACACAGCGTAGACAAAGACGGGGAAGGCCGGAGCTTAGATCTTCGCGGTCCCAACGACAACTGCTTTGATAGAAACGACAACGATGACAACAACGACGATCATGATGACGACAACCGCAGCAACGACGGCGATAATGAAGACAGGATAAAACGACAGAAGCTGAATGGCGTAGATTTCACCTCACCCAAAAGCGACAGCAGCGCCAGCAACAAAAAGAACAGCATCAACAACAGCAGCAGCAGCAACAACAACAACAACAACAGCAGCAGCAAAGAAGGCAATGAGGATAACGACGAGGATGATGACGAAAACGCGATAAATGACGACGTTGACGAAATGGTGGCTGGGGATGGTCACGAGTCTGCAGGATTCCGGAAAGGCGCCACAGGTCCCGGGGGTCACGCAGACCGCGCTCTAGCCTGGGCGCTGGGGGCGGCGGGGCAAGGTCTGTTCAGCGCCGGACACAATAGCGTCACGCTTGAGCCTCTGGCCGCCACTAGCGCCGCTGTGGCTCAGTCTGTGGATGGCGTGAGACCTGGGGGGAGGCCCGGGGAGGCGGTGCCCGAGGAGGTGAACGTGTTCAGGAACATGTTGTTCCAGCTACAGCAGCAGCAGATGATGCAGGTGAGGCGGGGCGTGGTGGTGCTGGTGTTGTTGTTGTTGTGTTGCTGGTGGTGGTGGTGATGGTGGTGGTGGTGGTGATGGTGGTGGTGGTGGTGGTTGTGTTGTTGTGTTGTTGTTGGTGGTGGTGGTAGTGGTGGTGGTGGTTGTTGTGTTGTTGTGTTGCTGTTGGTGGTGCTGTTGGTGGTGGTAGTAGTGGTAGTAGTGGTAGTGGTGGTGGTTGTTATGTTGTAGTTGTGGTGATGTTGGTGTGGTGGTGGTGGTGTTGTGGTGGTGATGGTGGTGGTTGTGGTGCTAGTGGTGATGGGTATTGTTGTAGTTAGTGGTGGTGGTAGTGGTGATCTTGTTATGTTGCTGGTGGTCCTGTTGTTGTTGTTGGTGGTGGTGGTGGTGGTGGTGGAGGAGGAGGTGGTGTTGTTGTGTGCTGTGAGAGGGGTTGGTAGAGGAAGAAGAAAAGGAGGAGGAGGAGGAGGAGGAGAAGGAGGAGGAGGAGGAGGAGGAGGTGGATTTTTTTAGGGGGGGGGGTGATAGAGGGAAGAAAAAAAAGGAGGAAGGAGAAGAGAACGATGATGAATATGCGTGTCTGGGGTAGAGATAATAGAGAGGACAAAGAGGGAGGGGCGGTATGTAGGAAACGAGGGGAGATGGAGAAAATGTATGAGAGGAAGAAGGAGATTGCATTTAAGGAGGGAAAATGGGGAGGAGGAGAATGGAGATGATATGAAATGGAGGAGTAAGGAGGAGACGGAGGAGGAGGAGGAGGAGGAGGAGGGGGAGGAGGGGTGAATTGCACGGAAAGGAAAAAAAGGAGGTTTGTATGTATAGTATAAGGTTTTACGGCGCTCGCAACTGCTAAGGTCATATGAGCGCGCTAAAGGAGGTTTGAGGGGGAAGGAAGGGGCGATTTGGGTAAAGAAAAGAAATAGGGTGATGCTGCACTGCGTTTGTTCCCCTTTATCCTTATCATAGTTGTTGTTATTAGTTTATCGGGGGGGGGGGGGGGGGGGTTCGGCGTCTATGGTGTAGCGTGACCCGAGTTCCATTCCCGAGTGGGGAGAAATTTGTACAGAGTATCTCGGTCTTTCTGTTGTGATCTGGTATTCATCTCAGCCTTCGTTGGCCTTGGCAGGTGTTATCTAAAGCCTGCTTCTTAAAATTATCTAATCTACGTCGATGTGGCGGGGCATAACATACCTGCATTTAAAACAAATTACTTAAGTTTGGAGGGGTTGTCGTTGTTGTTGTTGTAGTTGTTGTTGCTTTTGTTGTTTTTGCTGTTGTTAATTTAGTTTTGCTGTTGCTGTTTTTGTAGCACCTGCTGTTACAGTGCTATTGATGAAGACACCATTAGTGAGGATATTATTGCACCTGTGATGGCGGTAACAAATTGTGTCTTGTTTACGTACGCACGCAGCGTAGACTTTGAAAGCGTTGTTAGGACCCAAAAAACACCGATTTTAATGAGAAGATGATAATGTTCCGCTATATATAATAACACCAAAAAAAACGCATCCTGTATGCAATCGAAACAATATCGAACAGAATGTGCTTTTGTTTCAACACTCACGATAAACGCATTATGAAAACGAGCAACGCTTACGAAATCATCCGACTTGTGTGCATATACATGCATATTTAACACTACTCCAAGTGGTTCATCCATACGGGCATGAATATGTTGTGAATATCATATTAGCAAGCTGTTACAAAATGTGTCATCAAATTTATTTTGAGTTAATTAACACTTTAATCGCAAACATTTTCAGGCCCCCCTCCCCCTCCCCCCTTTTTTTCCCTTCCCCGTTAAAAAAAATATATATATATATAAAAAAGATGTATTCCTTTATTGGCATCTGGAGTTATAATATAATCTTTATGCTGTCAATGCCTGCAGATATGCAGATTTGATTAGATTCGATACAGGCTTGAGGCCTCTATCTCCATACAGAAGCAGAACGCGAATATTGAGATGGACTTGAAGAACAAAAGAACATGCATGTACCAAGCACATTTTTCAAAACCATTATCATTATTAGATGCAGCATTCGTTTTTTTCAATGGTACATAGATGTTTGCCTCCCAACGGCATTTTGGATGCATAACATTAAAATTTGGTGAAAACTGCGAGTCATGAGCAGGTCAAAAGAAATAGGAGCGCTTTGCCATTATTGTTTTGTTAGATTGTTTTGTTTTTCAATACGAGTTTTATGGGATTTGGCTAGCGCAAATGAGTCATGTATGTGCTGAAGATTTGAAGTGTTACTAGAGAGTAACAAACACAGAAGCAAAAGGACGAGTAATAAGGACGTTAGGAGTTTGATAGGGAGAAAAAAGGAGCAAACCACACCAGTGCAGCTTCCAAACATCTGCAGATTGTTTGTTTGCTTGTTTGTTTGTTCGTTGTTGTTGTTGTTGTTGTTGTTGTTGTTGTTGTTGTTGTTGTTGTTGTTGTTGTTGTTGTTGTTGTTGTTTTGTTGGGGGAAGGCGGGTGTTGAGGGGGTGGGGATTATGTGTTGGAGTGACGTCAGAGGGGTTGGAGGAAGGAAGGCGAGAGGGAGGAAGGGAGGCGAGGGAGAGGGGGTGGATGGAAAGCAGGTTGGACGGGAGGATGGGAGGGGAAGAAAGGAGACCTGGTGATGCAGAGGGAATAATAGCCTGGGAGAGACATCGAGATTATGGTTCAAATTTCTCAATACCTTTTCTCGAGTTCTTATCTCAATTAAAGAGCCAGATGTTTTAAAAAGGAAAAATGACAGATACAACTGTGGCACACCTGTTACCAAACTATTCTGATGAAAAGAATTTGTTGTCAGTTAACTGTTGCATTTCTCTTGTTATTGTTGTTTTATTTTATTTGGGTTTTTTTTCTATTTTGTATTTTTTGTGCTTTCATTTCCCTTTTCTTTTCCTTTTTCTTATTTTTTGGGGGTAAAGCTTTTGAATGTGTCATTTTTACGGTTAGAACACTTGCAAAATGAGCTTCATGTAGATGGGATGAGACAGCGAAATGCATTGAAAGCACACGACTGTAAAGTGTTAAGTAGCTAATACTTAATGAACACATTCTTAGCTTTCGTTACGCACGACAAATCATTTTTACAACACACAGGGATCACCATAACTACTGTCATCCCGTGACGTGGGGGGGCGACTGTGACGTCATATGCTGACCGTACGTTTGTCTGTCCTCAGATCCAGATGATCCAGCAGATGAGGCGACAGTTGATCTCCTCCGGGGTCAACCCCAACCTGCTGCCCGCGGACATTGACCTCAACCTGATGACCAGCGAGGGCCTGGCCTCTGTCAGCGCCGCCATGTCCGGTCTACAGAACGCCGCGGCGGCCTCCTCAGCAGTCAGCAGTAGCAGCATCAGCGGCAAGAGCAGCCACAGCCACAGCCACAGCCTCAGCCACAGC
>NW_004797419.1:481661-482076 GCF_000002075.1 Aplysia californica
TACTCTTTTTTTTTTTTTTTTTCGTTTTCCTTCATTTTCTTGTTTTTTGTTTTTGTTTAGTCATTTTTTTTCTAACACTTGCTGCGGAATGGTGCAAAAGAACGAATTAAAGAAAGGAGAGCAATAAAAAAAAACCAACCAAAAAAAAATTGTGAAACGAAAAACAAAAGCAAAAGAAAGAATAAGAAAACAGCGAAACGAAAAAAAAACCAAAAAAACTTGTGAGCTGAAGAGAAAGGCGATGTGGGGTCCCCTGAGGCACGAATTCCTCTTTTAGAATCACTTTACCTTCCAATGAGAAAACAAAGCAAATTAAACAAAAGCCTCGCTTCTTTTCCTGTCTCTGCACTAGTGAAAAGACCTGTGCCTATTTGAACAGCTCTCTTTTGGAAAGAGAGAGAGAGAGAGAGAGAGA
>NW_004797419.1:482515-483558 GCF_000002075.1 Aplysia californica
TAAATTAAAAAATTAAAAATCGTGTCGGTGTCGGTGTCGAAGTCGGTGTGGATCGTGTCGTGCATGCAACAGAATAATATAACATATTCCCAGCCGTCACAGTTGTGTTACGTTACTGGATCATACCCAGCCGAAACACAAACAGTTGGGAAGAATAGACATGACCTTGACCTTTCTGCGTCCAGTGTGCCCAAATTCACGCTTTCCTTCACAAATGGCAAACGCAAAAACACACTGCATACATACGGACAGACACACATTGCTTACATACGGACAGACACACGGACAGACACACATTGCATACTTGCAGATAGACACACGGACAGACGCACATTGCATACATGTGGATAGACACACATTGCATACATGTGGATAGACACACATTATATACATTACAGACGCATGCGGATAGAAATACGGACAGAGACACATTGCATACATGCGGATAGACACACATTGCATACATACAGAGAGACATACATTATATACATACGGATAGACACACATGCATGCTAACAGAGACACATTTGAACACACATTTACACTAGATTAGACACACACACACACACACACACACACACACACACACACACACACAACACACACACACACACATACACACACAAACAGCAAATACAAACGCACATATACATATGAATAGACACGCATACACACTGAAATACATACATACACACAAATATATAATATACACACGAACACACACATACACACAAGCGACATACATCAACTCACAAATATACACACACACGAACACATACATGTACACAGAGGGCAAAACACAAACATACACATACACATGAACAGACACATATACATACAAACGACAAACACATGTATACTCACGAATATACACGCATATACACTAAAACACACAAACACACGTAATATACACACACATACATTCATACAAACAACAAACATAAACAAAACATGTAGATATCCATACACAAACGTAAACATACACACATATAAAAAACACATATAAACACACACGTGCACACACACACACACACACACACACA
>NW_004797419.1:484057-484808 GCF_000002075.1 Aplysia californica
AGAGAGAGGGAGAGAGAGAGAGAGAGAGAGAAGAAAGAGAGAAAGTGAAAAAAGAGATAAAGGGAGAAACAGAATGGAAGAGAGTAGGGTATTGCGGTGAAGGGAAGGGAGGAGAGTGTGGTGAAAGAAAAAGAAAAAGAAAACGAAAAAGAAAACGAAAAAAAAAACCACCAAAAAGCTTTGGGTGATTCACAGGCGCTCAAAAGTCAGCGAGACATTAAACTTGCATTGCGTGTGTAGCAAGGGCCAATACGGTCAAAATCATTTCTCGTCGAGTCATAATACGCCACTGGTGAATAAATTCATTCATTTTCAATTAGGAGAATTTCAATGGTCGCGTTTCGTGGAGAGAGACGCTCGGGAATTAATGACACCCTACGCCAAACGGAGAGAACTTAAGAATGAGCGAAATCGATTTGTGAAAGCCCTTGGTATGAACCGATTGTGTTTAGCGATAGGGCAGAGGAAATCGCCTTGTAGTAATCACGTTCAACTGTATAGTTTAACTATCGCTATTTGCTGTGTTGTAGTTTAAGTATCGCTATTTTCTTTGCAGTTTAAGTATCGCTATTTGCTATCCATGTATAAACGAGTTCACATCTGATGGCCTCGACAAAAGGAAAATGGACTCGTCAAAGAAACATCTGTAGTTAAGTTAAAAGTCTATTTACGTATTTTTTCCGTTTCTTCGTTTTTTATCTATCTATCTATCTATCTATCTATCTATCTATCTATCTATCTATCTATCTAT
>NW_004797419.1:484908-486311 GCF_000002075.1 Aplysia californica
AACCAACCAACCAACCAACCAACCAACCAACCAACCAACCAACCGACCAACCAACCAATCAACCAACCACCCAACCAACCAACCAACCAACCAACTAATCAACTAACCAACCAACTAACCAACCACCCACCCACTCAACCAACCAACAAACCGATCAACCAACCAACCAGCCAACCAATCAACCAACTAACCACCCAACCTACCTCCAACCCACTCAACCAACCAACCGATCAATTAACAAACAAACGAACCAACCAACCAACCTATCAACCAACTATCCAACCAACCAATTAACTGACCAACCAATCAATCAACTAACAAACTTACCAACTAACGATTGTCATCCAACCGACCAACCAATCCACTGACAAACTAACAAACCAACCAACAGATCAACCAACCAACCAGCCAATAAACCAGCCAGCCGATCTGCCAATTGAACTTTGGCAAGATGTCACCACGTCGAATACATTAATTTGGTTTAGAACTCGGAACACATGCAGACATGTATTTAGCTCTTAACTCTATGTGTGGTAGACACATTAACTGACTAGGCTCTGCATAATTAATTTTTCTTCTTTTTTCTCCTTGTTTCTCTCACTAAGCATAAACATCGGTTTGCCAGAACCTTAAAAGAAGAGCGCAGGGGAAAAACGACTGAAGTCATGAACTCGAAATTGTGAGGGTGCCAATTTTAAAAGCTTGTGGACTCATAACTTCATAGTTGTTTGACTGGTTGTGTATTGTTAAGTGCTGTTGATTACGAAATCTAACAACAATAATCAACCAACAGTTGAAAAGAAATACAGTTATGAGTCAACAAACCTTCAAAATTGGAACCCTAGCGATTTTCAGTTTGTGACCACAGTCGTTTTCACCTGTAGTCTTCAAATGTATCCTCATATCAAATATTCATTCTTTTCTGAAAATGTAGGAGGATGATACACGCTTGTAGCTTGAAATCTATTTTTTTGACGATGAATTCAAGACTCTAATTTAAATGTATGCATAATACTTTCTGCTAAAATTTCTGCAAAAGCATTAACACCCCCCCCACCACAAAAACCCCCCCAAAACAGAGAAAACCCCCCCAAAAAAACCCAAACAAACAAACAAACAACAAAACAAAACAAAACAACAAAGGAATTAGGCGTAGATCTACCACTTGTATGAGTTAACGTACATGCACCCACACTTGACAACACACAACAAAGATGTGACCGAAATCTAGCCAAAAACACTCAGGAGGAAACCTAGTTATGTCTAAAAATAGAACAGATTTGTCGTCCTCTTATGAGCAAATCCGCCTCAGTAAAACGAAATTATAGACATAACGCGTAAGTGGGCCTTGAGCGTGTGTGAGTGTGTGTATGTGTGTGTGTGTGTGTGTGTGTGTGTGTGTG
>NW_004797419.1:486520-487851 GCF_000002075.1 Aplysia californica
GGGGCAAAATCTAAGACATTTTCGTCAACGTAACGAGAGACGATAGACAAGGCAACGCTGGCAATTTTCGGGAGGAAGAATTGAAAATACGGGAAATGGATCAGACTTGTAGCCATCTATTTTCTTCTTCTTCTTCTTCTTCTTTTTTTTTTACTGTGAAAATAAGCACCACCACCACCCTCCCCTCCCCCTAAAAAAAAAGTAAGAAATATACTGCCATGACAGAGTCGACTTTGCATTCAAATGACTGTACTGGGGTTAGATAGGGGAAGTCAGTTGTACTTATTATTCCTTGGGCATGCTGTGAGAGAGTCGCGGAGATTATGATATATACCCTAGAACCCCGTTCTCCGAATGACGTCATAGAATTCTATTCTGATGTTTGCCCAGGGAGGACCCTCCTTACTCATGACCTGACTGATGATGATGATGATGATGATGATGATGATGATGATGATGATGATGATGATGATGATGATGATGATGATGATGATGATGAGTTACAAAACGTTGAGCCGATTCAATTAAACAAATGTTAAACATAATTTCATATTTATATATTGTTGGTGTCTGTAAATCAAGCAAGACTCCCCCTCCTACTCTACTTTTTCAACAACGATGATGATGATGATGATGATGATGATGATGATGATGATGATGATGATGATGATGATGATGATGATGATGATGATGATGATCGCTCGCTCCGTGCTCCCCCTGATGGGATGTTTCACAGGATGTGTACATATCTGAAGAGAAGAGGTGCCCGCCTCCCCTCCCCCATCCAATGACTTCCGGCCCCCGACCGGCACGACTTCACCAGCCATTAAGCCCCCGTCCAGGCTCCTAAAACAACGACTTCACCCCACACGGTCCATCCGGGCCTTTTTCTCCAGCTCAGAAGACACGCTTTTCAACTCAAGCTCTTGTTGCAATTAACATTTCTTGAGTCGTAAAAAGGGAACATCAAGAGCAGCACGTTGAACAGTGCTGTCGTAGAGAAAGTTAGAAGGGATAACGAGGAACGAGCCCCGAGTTTATTGCATACATTTGCACTCTCGTTTTAAAGGCTACTGCCAAAAGGAACTTCAAAGAAAACATCTGAACAATATGTTATGTTTAATCTTCAAAACTTTCCGTTTGTAGGAATATTTTACGACTACGTCCCTCCCCGGTGGAAGAGAATAATAATATGACCAACGAGCTAGATGCGAAACGGTGGCAAGAAATTAATTGTTATTGCCGCCGTGTTCCCAGCGCAATTTTTTAATTCAATCTGAGCTCGTGCTTATTAACGTGTTCTTGAACTCGAAATTTAGTTTCAGAAATTA
>NW_004797419.1:495291-496464 GCF_000002075.1 Aplysia californica
CCCCCCAACCAGGGTTCTCAGATGGCTCTTAAAGTAAAAGGCCAAATCTGTTGCAAAAAAGGCCAATTAAGGCCAAACCAATTGAGGGAAGGCCAGAAAAAAGGCCAAACTTTTACCCAGCTTTTCCTGCCTCATCATCATCATCAATTTGAAGGGGAAAAGGGGGCTCTCGTGGCCTAGAGGTTAAGGTGTTGGCCTCTCATTCAAAGGTCCCGGGTTCGAATCCGGGTAGCGACCAAAATATTTTCTTCTCTAAAATTGTCTTCTTTCACCTCTTTTCCTGCTCTCTAGCAATGTTCTGTTTTCTGCTTTCATTTCCACTTTCTGCCCCCACCCCCTCACCTCCTTTGCCTATTCCTCTGGGCTTCTGACTCTTTCTGCAGCATTTCTACTGCTATTCCTTGGCCCCTCCTTACTGCTGTCTTTCTGTCACACCCCTGATCTTCTGGTAGGAAATATCTACACCTAGCCTTCTCGGACAAGGGCGAAAAATCTCGGAGGACCCGTGTGCAAGTTGCGCACGTTAAAGATCCCTTGGTGGTCTAAAATCGATAAGAGTAGGCTTCGGCCGCCACCCAAGCAAAATTCAAAATTTCCTACCAACTGAAAATATTAGGTGTGTCCCGTGCGCTCATATGACCTTATGCAGTTGCGAGCGCCGTAAAACACTTTACAAAAACAAACAAACAAAAACGAAGGGGAAAATGAATACATGTACATGTAGGCTTCTGGTAGACCTAACCACGCCTTTTCCCAAAAGTAGTTGTAAGCATTTTCAAAATCTTACTCATATAAATACAAAAAGCTGTAATACTGTTTCTAAGTACACTGTGGATCAAAGAATTGTATACAGTCAAGGTTAGTTAGTAAATAGGCCTTCGTGTAGTTGGTGATTCTACTCAAGTCTGAGAGAACTAACTTATTGAAAAAAGAAGAAAGAAGAGTTATCTATTCTTACCTTGGTACACTTAGCCTAAACAAACCAGATAAAAAAAGAATTCTGAAGCCAGTCTGTGCTTTGTGCCACCTAGACTTACCACTCACCTAAGAACTAATAATAATAATAGATAGCATTTGTATAGCGCATATCCCCGCTCAACAGCATGCTCTATGCGCTTTACACTATATTATTACCCCAGCAGACCATAGAACACTCCGAAACATTCTCAGTTT
>NW_004797419.1:497213-498794 GCF_000002075.1 Aplysia californica
CCAACCTTCATCGCCCCTACCCCTCCCATCCTGCACCCCACTTTCGTCGTAAGAGGGCCAAGGTTCGACAAACAAAGGCATATTTAATTAATTAACAAAACGGTGGGTGGTCTCAAAGACAGAAACACGTGAGTGTTATCATCATCACGGGCAAACATTTTCCACCTTTCTCTATCCTGAGCGAGCCTCTTCATGGTATTCCACGTCGGTGGCCTAGTGGTTAGGTTCTCAGACTCGCCACCGTAAGGTCGTGGGTTCGAATCCCGTTGCGTCCCTGAGAAAGGAACTTTACACGAATTTTCCTCACTTCACACATGAAGGAATGGATACCCAGCTATAGACAGTGAAAGGGCAGAATAGAAAGAAAGAGAGAGAGAGAGAGAGAGAGAGAGAGAGAGAGAGAGAGAGAGAGAGAGAGAGAGAGAGAGAGAGAGAGAGGTGAGGGTGGGATTACCCTAAAAGCACTGTCCACTGACAGCTTTGAATGATCTTGATCAAGGTCAAAATCACAACATGCACGGGTTTTTTAAATATGTTACGCCACTTTTGACACAATGTAGATAACATAAGAGGCGGGTGGTTTCCACCCTGTCTGTCAGGGTCAGCCTGAGGAGTGGCAGGGATACAATATCCTTGGCCTGAGGAGTGGCAGGGATACAGTATCCTTGGCCTGAGGAGTGACAGAGATACAGTATATTGGCCTGAGGAGTGGCAGGGATACAGTATCCTTGGCTCGAGGAGCAGCAGGGATACAGTATCCTTGCAGACAGATGAAGATACTCTATAAAACAACAACCCCTCACTAAAGTCAAACTCACACCTTTGGCGTTTATATATGACCTTATGCAGTTCCGAACGCCGTAAAACCTTACTAAAACAAAACAAAACTCAAACCTCCTTTGTGCAACGGCGGAGATCCCAACTACTGCACCACAGACACCGGTCTGACGTCAGCAGATTCAAGTTCAAGAACTAGAATTTATTGTCAACGTCACTGCTGTGATGACTTATAATATTTTTTTACTTCTCAAACTGGTTCACTGCCTGTTTTTTGTATTGGTGTATAGAAAACGTTTTAGAAAATGTATCTGCAATTGATTTGTTTCATCTGTGTTTTCTTACTAAGAGGAAATATACATGTATTATGGTTTTGTTCAAATTTCTCTTGAGTGAATATTTTATATTGTCTCTAAAAACATAGTTGGAAACATCTCAGAAATAAGAGAGTTATTGACAGGAAGCAGGCTGGCGTTATACTGTAATACGAGGTGCCCATTGCAGATGGGATCGGATCGGGTCGGGTCGGGGGCGATCCCCCAACTCGTCGCCTGAAAACAAACGTGTTTGTTTTTGAGGCGACGAGTCGGGCGGCGCGATCGGCTTGTGCCATGATAGTCGTTTCTCGCCCTCAATCTGGCTAGCAAACCGGCAGGACAAGACCCGATCCCACCATGGGCACCCGGTATAAGGTGTTGAATCTAATTTGTCTATCTATCTATCTATCTATCTATCTATCTATCTATCTATCTATCTATCTATCTATCTATCTATCTATCTATCTATCTATCTGTCTGTCTGTCT
>NW_004797419.1:498894-503882 GCF_000002075.1 Aplysia californica
TCTATCTATCTATCTATCTATCTATCTATCTATCTATCTATCTATCTATCTATCTATCTATCTATCTGTCTGTCTGTCTCTCTTCCCGTCTGTCTGTCTGTCTGTCTGTCTGTCTGTCTGTCTGTCTGTCTGTCTGTCTGTCTGTCTGTCTGTCTGTCTGTCTGTCTGTCTCTTTCTCAGCTCCCATTTTAGGCTTCATTGACCACTGTATGTAAGCCTCGTCTTCACTAATCGCTGTTTGAATTCGCTTCCTTCTCTTCCTCATTCCTCTCGGACAGGGAACATCGCCGCAGGTCTCACCAACCTCAGGTTTATAGATTACAATGTGGATACATGCAACCTGAACAGGATATCTGAAGCGTCTGTCTACGCTGAAACGACCCCTTTCAACTTCACTTGGCTCAGAGTGTCAGGAGAATGGGGTAACATTTGGGCTGGTTATTTCCAAACGCCCAGTTACTTACTTTTTACTTTTTCATCCTCTATTGCCGTTAAGCGTCGAGGGAAGATGCAGTTTTTAAAAATGGTAGACCAGTTTCGCAGCTCTTTCATCTGTGATATTATTTTGTTTTCTCAGAGTTTCCTTGACACCTTTAATCCACCTGTTGCTTGGCCTTCCTTTTCCTTTGTAGCCTGAGTGCTTGGTGCTGTAGTCTCTCGAGGCTGGCTGGCTAGGTGACATACGTAACAGGTGGCCAAACCATTTTATTCTCTGTCTTTCTATGAAATGTAGACATGACTCAGTACCGATAGCAACTCTTTTTTAAAGTATGAGTCTTACGGCTCTTGCAACACAATAAGGTCATATAAGTGCCGAAAATTAGAGGCGTTACAAGACAGTAACAAACACAAAAAAGAAGGAGGAGAGATAAGGACGATAGATGTTTGATAGGAAAGAAGAAGCAAACTGTGATGCCTCATAATAAGTTAGATACACACGGATAGTCTAGCACAACAATCGTACACTGAAAACAGCAACCGACCATGTTGGATGTTTATGACACTACTGAATCATAACTTTAATTGCTCATCCTGAAGAGTACCAAATTGATACATTCAAACAAGGAGACGTAACTACGGCAATTAACAATAGTGAACCAAACACAGTTATTGCTCATTTAACTAATATTACAGGGATATATTACACAAACCACACCAGAACACCCACCAACCACCCACTATAGCAACTCTTACTTCTTCATTGTACGCCCAGTCCAAACAATAATGTGAGAGTCATTATAATATACGTCACCTTGGTGGCTTGAAGTGTGATGTTTCTGTGGCATTGTCGTTACTGATTCTTCTTGATATAAAATAATATCATTGTTGGTATCGTTATTTTTGCTGTTGTTGTTGTTGTTGTTGTTGTTGTTGTTGTTGTTGTTGTTGTTTTTGTTATTTTTGTTGTTACTGCTATTGTTGTAGCTGTTGTTTGCTATTAGTTGAGTCTGACGTCGTGAGGTTCGATTCCCCGTTTGCCTGAGGCAGCCTTGTTAGTGGCGTTTTACCAGAAACACTCTGCGCGTTGAAACCATTGCGCCACAGACCCTGTGAAGGCTTCCTGTATTACTTTGCTTTCCCTAGAATCAGTGCCCCCCCTCCCTCCCCAACCAGGACAGTGCTACTGACTGAAGTTGTCTTTAGGCCATTCCCAAAAGGAGGATATTAACTTATTCTCATGCTCAGTAGAATAATTGTAAATGGTTTGATTTATCAATGTCAAGCTTATATTGTGTCGGACCAACATAGGGGGGAACTCCTGCCTTTTTCTTTTCTCTCCCTTACTATCGTCATTTCCCTCTACTTCTTTTGTATGTTTGTCACTCTTGTGAACTGATGTTTCCAGGGTGCCTTGATAGTCGAAGTAGACTTTGTGCTGTTGAAGCTAGAGAGGTGAGCAGAGTAAGCGCAATTCCCCGTTTGGACTTCTCTGTTGACATCCACCCCTTGGCGCTCATATGACCTTATACAGTTGCGAGCGCAGTAAAACCTTACTAAAACTAAAAGAATCGGTGCGAGTTTTGTGGAAATGTCGATGTGGGATCCCCGGAACCCCCCCCCCTTCCCCATATGCTAACCACTCGGACGTTATGGGACCCATCCCCATATGGGTCACACCCAGTCGATATGGGACCCCTCCCCCTCCCCCATATGGGAACCACCAAGACGTTATGGGACCCCTCCCCCATATGGGACGCATCCATATGGGAGCCATTGGGACCTACCCACTGGGAACCACCCACCCCTCCCCCAACCATATTATTCATCAACTGACGTCAATGCATTGTAATAAGAAAAAGACAATGACCCCCCCCCCAAAAAAAAAGAACATTTTAAAAATGAAATGAAATATAATCAAATAAAAATTTTAAAAAACCAAAACAAAAACAACAACAACAACAAAAAACAAAACAAAATCCAATGATTGTAACATGAACACGATCTATTCAAACACATAGCGCGACATTTATTTTGGAATAGTTGTTGTCAATCAAAACAACGTGGGTGGTTGGCGGGTGCCCTGGTGTGGTTTGCTCCTTCCTTCCTGTCAAACATCTATCGTCCTTATTACTCCTCCTTCTTCGTTGTCTTCGTTACTCTCTTGTAAAACCTCTACTCTTTGGCACCTATATGACATTATTGTGTTGCACGTGCCGTAAAACTCTTACGAAAGCTAAAAACGAAACACCACCGACTGTAGCACTCAGAGTGGACAGAGTTTTTGACTGACGCAGCGGGGTGTATTGCAGGATTACGTCTTGTATGGTAAGAGTTCAAAGTTTGTAAGGGAAGTACAGAACGATGGCGACTAAGGCGAGGACGTTGATCGCTGCCATGCTGAGCATGACGCCAGGCCACGAGAGGTACGCCAAAAGTGATGACGTCATGGGAGGGAAAACCAGACTGACCAAGACGCCTGATGACTGAACAAGGCCGTACATGGTCGGGAAGTTTGTTCCTCCAAAACAGGCAAAGACCGCCATGTAGATAACAGAGAACATACCGCCAGAAAACCCTGCCAAAAGACAGGACCAGATGAGATACAGCCACTTGCTGACAAACGGAGTGAAGAACCAGAAAATGGAGGATATGGACAACAGAGAGAAACAGATGACAAGCGATGTTTTCACGCCAGTTTTGTCCATGATGACCCCCCACGCAATGCGACAAATGAAAAAGGCGCCGGACATGCAAGCACCGACATTGCCCAAAAAATGGTCGTCTTGAATAATACTCTGCGCGAAGGTTTTGTAGAAAGTATTTAGGATTATGTAGGTCAGCTCAGCGGATCCTGCAGCGAAGCACAATACGTGGAAGTTTCTCGCCTTCAGCGCTTTCCGCCAAGTCAATTCCCCATCGCTAGACAACTTTTGTCCCTGTGAGCTCTCTGTGATAACCGAATCTTCACTGTCCTCGTCTGCCCCATCCTCCTCCTGTTGTCTGTCACACACGTCAGAATAATCAGCCCACGAATGTTGGTCTATTTCTGTCTCTTGGTACTTTGTGGATTTAAAGACGTCATAATGAAGATCTTCACCATCACACGTGGCTGAGTTCTCGTTCCTGAATACCCCAGAATTATCCCAAGGGGTCTCTCGTTGCTCCTTTTTCTTCATCTCAAACACCCCATCACGCTGGTTACTTCCTCCACACTGTAACAAAGGCAAGGAGCTATCGTCCCCCTGGGAGCTGCTATCATCGCTCTGTTCGTCTGAAGAGACAGCTGATGTCACAGCGAGATAATCTCGACGCGGGGATTGAAGACGGCTGTCGTGGTGATGATGATGACGACGATGACGACCACGTGAACCAGCAGGACGAGATTCAGGACTCTCAGCGTCTGTTTCGGTGACCAACAAAGCGACGTTTTCATCGGCTGTGGCGTTTGTTCTACGCTGACCCACAACGGCTGTGTCGGTGTCAGTGTCGGTGTCGGTGTCGGGACCTGTTACTGTTAGGTCACTTGTCGTTGGTGGCCGAGGCTCTCTGACCAGGAGTAAACCGCAAGCGTGGATGGTGGCGAATGTCCCAGCGAGTACCAAGAACAGGGATGGGACTCTAGATGAGGGGGAGGGGATAGTGTCGGTAAAGGGCGTGGGGATGGGGTGGACGTGGGGGTGGGTGTGGGAGTAAGGGTTGGATAGGGTGGGGTGGGAGATAAATAATGAGGTCAGGTACACCAAAAATAAGTTATACAATCTTAAAAAGGATTGACTTTTGTGTAGCTAAAATAAGTATTATTATTTATAATAACTGGGCTGGCCATGTCAACAGAATGCCTGATTTCAGAATCTCAAAGGCAGTATTCTATTCTGCACGTTCCTTAGGGAAGTGTAAAGTTGGTGCAAGACACCCTGAAAATGTTTCTGAAGACTTCAACAATAATCTCTCGACATGGGAGAGCCTAGCACCCGACGTACTCATTTGAAGAGCAACAATCACAGTTGTCTACAAGTCATACGACTTTTCACGATATTAGACATGCTGAAGCCGAGAGAGAAGCCCACAAGCTGCACACATCCACGAGTGGAAAGGAAGCTTTTAAATGCTTCAAATGTGGCAAGCTCTCCTTTGTAAGAATTCGTGTCACTGGTCGTAGCATGAGCCATGAGTTCTCTCAAACTTTATTTCTTCTATTGCACCCAATAGTCTCCCGTGCAGATGCATTGGTCATCGTCTGACAATGATGAATTGATTATTATATGTTATTCAGATATTTGAGTCAGGGTTGTAGCCGAAGACGACTTTTATCGATTGTAGGACCACCAAAGATATCTTTAACGTGCACAACTTGCTCATGGGACCTTCGAGATTTTTCACCCTTATCCGAGAAGGCCAGATGTTCAGTCTACCTACTCTAAGATAAGGAGTGTGGCTGAAGGACAGCTGTAAGAATTAAAAGGATCGAGGATCGAGGAGTAGCAGTAGAAAGTGTCAGGAGTAAAGGAGAGAGAAGCCCAGAGGAGGTCTGCGTGGGGGGGGGGGGG
>NW_004797419.1:504620-505832 GCF_000002075.1 Aplysia californica
GAGAGAGAGAGAGAGAGAGAGAGAGAGAGAGAGAGAGAGGGAGAGAGAGAGAGAGAGAGAGGGAGAGAGAGAGAGAGAGAGAGTCAAGTATGTTCGTCACGACTTTACGTACCTGTTCAGAATGTGTTCCTGCTGGAAGTACTTGGTGCTATCCCTGCTCAGATCGGGGGGCAGGTTGTGAGAGTTGACGTACATGGTGATGAGGTGGTTGACGAGTATGCTGCCTTTTGTAGGCGAGTTGGCCACAGCGCTGATCAAACCGAGGTTTTTGCCTTCTGTCCACTCGATCAGGTACATGGACCCCGCAGCTAACATCTGACCTGTGGATACCGTTGTCGTCGTCACCATCATCATCATCATCATCATCATCATCATCATCATCATCATCATCATCCTCATCATCATCATCATCATCATCATCATCATCATCATTATCCTTTCTTTACCCGTTGGTGCTGCTATAAATGAGTGAAAATGGACCTTTCTTTATTTCTCTTTCCTTTTTGGGTTCCGTCTTTAAGCTTAGGAAATGACAATGTCACTTGTGGATGATTTTGAGAAATATCAGTTTTTAAAATGTTCAGCTTAAAAAGACTTTTATTTAAGATCGATGGGTATTTTTTCCCCAAAAGCAAGACACATGTCCAAACTTTAAGATGGTACTAACAACTCCATATGTGCCTAGAAACTGACGCACGCTTGATTTCACCGTGCCGTGACATACATATACCCCAATCTGCGTCAAAGCCGTGTTGTGACCTACATACACAACAATTTACGCAAAAGCCGTGTCGTGACATTCATGTACAGCAATTTACGCAAAAGCCGTGTCGTGACATACATATACCCCAATCTGCGTCAAAGCCGTGTCGTGACCTACATACACAACAATTTACGCACAAGCCGTGTCGTGACATTCATAATATGCACCAATCTGCGTCAAAGCCGTGTCATGACCTACATATACACAAATATACGTCAAAGTCGTGTCGTGACATTCATAATATACCCCAATATACGTCAAAACCGTATCGTGACCGACATATACACCAGTCTGCGCTAAAGCCGTGTGATTCCACCATATCGAGACAAACATCATGTAACAATCTGCGTCAGAGCCGTGTCGTTACCAACATAAACCCCAATCTGCGTCAAAGCCGTGTGATTCCACTGTATCGTCACACACACACACACACACACACACACACACAC
>NW_004797419.1:506013-508510 GCF_000002075.1 Aplysia californica
ATGTATATATGCGACAAGGCCGCGGAACCCCTTACCAGTGGCGATGCCTGTCAAGACTCCGCGGTCAAGGACGAAGACAGGGAGACACCAATCCACGTCCCAGTAGCCCAACAAGAACGAGATCTCGTAGATTACGATTCCCAGCAGCATACTTTGATATTTGGTCAGCCATTTCGTGACTGACCAGAAAATAGAATCAAAATAAACGTAATTACAATTTTATTGATCCTCGAGGGAAAATCTGGTTTACAATGGGAAACATAATATGATGTAAATGTAAAAATATCAGTATAGCTTTCTTCTTTTTCAATTGTCAGAGCAGAAACAGAAATCAGCAATCATGGTTCGCAAAATTCTTTCCCCTGCTGGGATGCTCTCATAAAAAACGATTATATCCTGGCCATCTGTTGAAGTTCCAAAAGTAAATTTTTCTTGGCACGCCTCTAGCTCTTTTTTCTCTCTCTCTTTTTTCCCCAGTGAGAGCAAAATGTTCCAGGCATTTATGTCGATCCCTCTGTCGTAGGAACTACGTCTGTCTCTTCCTAATTTTTATTACTAGTGACTGTCCCACCCTAGTTTCTTTCAATACAACCGGTACCTTATTTAAATTTCTTTTCCTTCCTTGAAGTCCCCAGTGTTTATCTTAAGATACAACATTTCTGTTGGGTCTTTGTCCCTACTTTCATTATAGTCCATCATTCAGAGAAGTACACAAAGTTCGACCACACACAGACTGTGACGTATTATATATTATTATACATTGTTACCTTTATTCATGATTTCATTACTGTAACACGAAGCATTAAACCATACTCATTGCTTGTCACCTGGTTACCCTTATGACGTGTCCTTCCTTTGAGCTGGGGTTATCGTGCCTTGATCAAGGACATGTCCAAGTGACCACCCACTTAACTTTTGTGCACCAGCATGTGCTTGACGATTTTGTGAATCTGTGCCCTCTAATTCTTCGGCTACTGGATCCCGTTACGAAATTATTCCGGAAATGAAAGAGGGTCTGGCGTCATTCAGTGCTCTGCCGTGGACAGCAGGCTTACCAAAAGCGACGATCTACAAATAAGTCGCTATCTCAAAATTACAAAGTTCTATCTGACATTTTTGGCCGTTTTGATTTACTAAGACCATCAGGTCAGAAAACTAATGCTCTGTCTGCTCTATCAAAGTCGTAAGATTATTCGGAGTCGTCTTCAAGATATTAAAAAAAAACTTCGCAAAAGTTTGACATATAATATATATTGTGAAACTCAAAAATTTCGGTGTCAAATTTCTCAAAACTAGGTACTGAGTAGATAGAATTTTTAATCCTGAGGTAGCGAAGTGTCTATGGCTGCACAAATTGGGGCAAACTGATAGAAGACTTGAAGCACAACTGTTTTAGATATTGGCTGATTAAATGTTATTGTCTTACGTTCTCTTGGATCTAATTCAGATAGTTTACTTGCTTACTTGTGAAAGGGGGATGGGGGACTGCGCGACCCTGTCAAGAAGAAAAAGAAATAATGACCGAGGGAAGAAAATAAAATGAGGACCCGAAATGAAACATAAAGTGCTGACTAGAACCTTTGTGGGAGAATATCAGAGTGCAAGAGTAGGTGAGAGTCCACGCTGACAGGACCAGGGCGGACGAGTACGTAACGTCTTCGTGACCTCTGACCAGCAGATAGGAGTTGGCGTACGTCAGCAGATTGCCGGAAAACGTCTGTGGATGGGGAGGGAATAGTCAACAGATTGCCGGAAAACGTCTGTGGAAGGGGAGGAAATAGTCAACAGATTGCCGGGAAACGTCTATGGAAGGGGAGGGTGAATAGTCAACAGATTGCCGGGAAACGTCTATGGAAGGGGAGGGTGAATAGTCAACAGATTGCCGGGAAACGTCTATGGAAGGGGAGGGTGAATAGTCAACAGATTGCCGGGAAATGTCTATGGAAGGGGAGGGTGAATAGTCAACAGATTGCCGGGGAACTTCTATGAACGAGGGAGAGGGGAAGGGAATAATCAGAAAATTGCCGGGAAACGATGTGAAAAATGGTAAAATTGTGTAGGTTTAACGCCTCTATCAATACTATTAGGTTATTTAAGAGGCGGGACCCCCGAGTGTTTACGTCCTTCTCCGAAAGGACCGTGCCAAATGAGAAATTCGTGTAAAGTGCCTTTCCCAAGGACACAACGTCGGGCCGAGCTGAGGCTCGAACCCCCGAAAAAGCAATCTTACGATTACCAGTCCGGTAGCCTAACCACTTAGCCACCAACACCATTGAAAACGTCTGTGAACGAAAAGGGGGGGGGGGGTGGATAGTCAGAGCTGGGAAGACCTTTGTTTCGTTTTCACTGGGTGTATTAGTTGAAAGGGTGGGAGTTGTAATGTGGGTCTATGCAGACAAGGGAAATGGGGGCGAGGTGGGTTAAGGGTGGATGCACGGGGGTAGGGGGAATGGAGGTTGGGTAGGGACTGCTTTGGGGACTAGGGGGGGGGGGGGGG